>NC_057941.1:49430812-49510812 GCF_018555375.3 Anguilla rostrata
AGTCTGGCCAGGGACCCCCTACAGTACCTTCACTGACCCTTTGTTTTGTTTTCTTTTTTTGTATGTTTTTTTTTTTCCCAGCAGTGCATAATGATGATTAAAAGTGCATATCATTTGAAGACTCAATTAAACTGTCTGTTCTTTGCAACTGTTTGAAGATGATTGTGTGTTAAATGTTTAGTTGTGGTTAAAAAATATTTGGTGGCATTGTTCTGATGAGGTGAATAATGTCTGCAAGACGTAGCTGGGCAAACGCCCTGGGTTTAAATGCTAAGGGGTTAACCTGCTCATAGATATAACATTACTCCCCGAATTATATATACACCCCACACCCACTCCCTTCCGTTTCATTTTGTGTGGCCTCTCCGCCAATTTATTGTCTGGAAGAATTTGTTAATTAAATTTATTAAAAATAAGACCTGCATGCTTTCCTAGTGACTCGATCCCGACAATACTAACGTTTTAAGCCCGAGGGTGTCACTTTCGTTTTGGATGAAAAGATCATTTGGCTTGGTTTCTTATTTGTAACTCGCAGCGCCTGGAAGTAGCATCAGCGTCCTCTAGTGGTCATATAGAGTAAGCACGGTAAGGAATTACTAAAAAAATAAGTAAGAAAAATAACATTTTGGGGGGGGGGGAAAACATGATAATTTGATGTGCTTCTTACACATTGAACCAAGGCATCGATCCCTTAAGAAACAATTCAATTATATTTCAGAGTTTCGAACATTTCCTTCAGCTTTAATTTTAAAATCACAAAGAAATAAATAAAAATACACTATTTGCTGTGAAAGAATGGGATGATAGTAGGAGGCAGCATTTTTCCATCACGGTTGCAGAATCTCACGTTGAGAGCTTTGAAGCACCTTGAAGCCGATTCCTATCAAGCGGTGTTACTTTTAAAAACCAGTAGATGGCTGTAGTCTTCTGAGGAATGACCTTAACTTCCCTTGGCTAATTTACTGGATAATTATTACAGTCAATTAACCTAATATTGACAGCAACTCTTTTTTTTCCTTTTCTTTCTTTTTCATTGAAAAGAAAAAATAGTTTGCCCAAAAATAGAAGTTCAAAATTATAATTATGTTTTATTTTTATTTAATGATTTTTATTTTTGGTCTTGGATTCCATGCTGCATGGTTTTTAAAGAACTGAATTCCAACTTAATCACCGCAGCTTTCTATGATTCTAAAATAACCAGCGGACATTTCATACAGAACGGCTGCCTTCAGAAGTTTGTGTTCTTCCTCCCTGGTCTTGGAGCATGCTCTGGATTATGACATTAGATTTTTTTAAAAGTCCACTGATTATAAAACAATCAGATATTTTATACTGATTTTAACGCATTTTTACTACTGAATTGTGCTATTTTAACATAACTACACTTATACAATGCGATTTACTTCATGGGTGAAGAATTGGCCTTGTGTTTTGAATAGAATTCCTTGTAAATTCCAGAATGCATCGCAACATGAAATGGCGTAGGCAAAATATACAGTACATTAGTTATTGGGATGTGCTTGTGGGATTATAAAAGTATATACAAACGTACACCACCTTTCATTCTTAACATACAAATATACAATAAGCAGTCCTGGCTGAAAAGATGCAGAAATTGGCTAAAAGTGATTAAATCATATATAGCCACGTGCAAATTATTTTAACCCAGTCTACTGATTTCTGTAGGCTACATTTTAAATTTAGACATTTTAGCTATTTCTATTCTCTTTCGTAGATCCATGACAAAAGCCAACCTGACTCAACGAGAACATGGCTGCGATTACAAGGCGAAGAAAGTAAACTAAATTCAGCTTTCTTTGTATGTAACTCTAGAATCACATCCCATCAATCAGAAGTCCCCATAGCTACAGAAACCACAATTTAAATTTGCCGTAAACATCAGTCGAAATGGGCCAGTCTAGTCAGATCGAAGGGCCATGAACAGCCCGTCATTCACTTTTAACAACAAACACTGGGGCGTTATAGTCTCGCATAGTATGTTTCATTCGAGCTAAGCACCGGTCGTAATTTAGTTTAAACATACCTAATTGATATGAACTACCATGGCAGAACATAACTCATAAACGTGTCAGAATTATTTTCCCCGAAAAGTTAATCCATATAGTGACATTTCGTGCGGAGGGTTAGGGGCGCAGGGAAGTATAAAATGAGATAAGAGATTGGTTCAGAACAAAAGTGTGTGCAGCCCGGTTCCAAAGAAGCGAACTCGTATATCTGCCTGACCTTTTCCAGCCCGGAGACGTCGGAAGGAGGAGACGCACACTGATTTTACGCCATCACAATGAATCGCTTGCGTCCGTGTTAATTTTTACGGCGCTGCAGCCGAAGAATGGTCGTCCTCCTGTGGCCAGAGGCGCGAGCTCAATCAACTGCGCGCGGCTGGAGGGTCGTTACAAGAAAGAACTGATAACCTTTTTCCACTCAGTATTATTTAAAGGCGGAGGCCGCCACATACCTTAGGGGTAGGCTGGCATTGTTCGACGTTCCCTTTGTCAATTTCCCAAGTTTTCTTGAGAATAGATTTCTTGAGCGCAGAGGTAGCGAGTGCTGCGCACGGTGGCCAAAAAGGGTGACTCATCTGTTTTGATATCTGCTCTGTACACCGAGATATTTTTTTCACTGCAAGAAAGTAAACGTTTCAATTTATTAGCCGAATAACAGTAATTTGTCGCACATTTGCACCATTAGATTATGGATTGTTATTAGATTGTTTTTTAGGAATAGGAACCTCGGGCTATACCCAATTTAAATGTTTGAAAACAGTCATCTTAAATAAAATATTGTAGAATGAAATCATACACTGTAAACAGAGAGAACAAGCAAAGGTGCTTACATTTTGCCCCTCAGATCTGACGCTCTTTCCGTTTTAATTACATGATGAACGAGGCTGTCTGACGGACATCCCAATCCTATGGCCGATTACCCTTCAAAATCACGCGACCACTTTATTTCAAAGGGTTATTGACAATTTAGACCAGGGGTGCACAACCCGTTTCAATCCATCTGCTTTGACCAAGGCCTGGCGTGCCAAGCGTCAGTACATGCACATTTACATTAAAATTAAGTCCTGAACGAAAACACACCAGCTGTAGTCTGCAGGGAATGTGAGTTATTTATTTATTTATTTAATTTTATTTCACCTTTATTTAACCAGAGAGATACGTTCTCATTGGCAGCAATGACGTGGGGAATCAAAGTGGGAATACAGGTAATCATGGGGCCAATCAGCTGTAGGTGTAATGAATAGATGACAAAATGAAGACACATGATTGGCTTCTTCATTGAACTGTAAAAGAAGCTCATAAAATTGCCCCTTTACTGCAGTACATGACACCCCACAGAAATCAATAATATTTCTCACATTTAGCGCTTTTAACCTCAGTATTGCAGAGATTTATTAACATTTGCATGCTGCCTATAAACCTATATGCGTATTAACAGCCTCCAATATAATCACTCACATCTGTTAGTAGCCTGCAGCTGTATGAGGTGTCTGATGAGAACTGGTTCAATAGGATATATATATATAATATATAAGTATTTCATAACCCGAATCACATACTTAAATGTGTGTAAATCACCTCTACATTAGGCATATGTTTAAATCAGAGGAATGTGCTGACATCAACCGAATTTGAATAATTATCCAAATGTGCTGAAATTGCCTGAATATGTTGAGAGCAACTTGAATTCGGCGAATTTACGTGAATGTGTGGAAATCACCGGAATGTCTCAAGGGAATTAGATTAATTTAGCGGATGAAATCACCTGAACGCGCTGAGGTCAGCTGGTGTGTATAAATGAGTTGAGAACACCGTCGTGTGATGAAAAAAAAGAACTGCCTTTGTCACAGAGACGCGTGTCTTTTGGCCATTTGGTGGACATGCCTACCGTGTATTGTTTTACATATATAAACACTGGAAGGAAAATGAACTGGGGGGGGAGGGGGGATATTTGGCTTAATTTTAGATGGGCTTCCCGTGTACACGAGTTTAATCCTCCGGGAACATTCCCACGATGCTGTACTATGCTGTGACATGGGGGATTTCTGGCTCTGTGGGAGTTTAAGCAGCTGAAAGATATTTTTTTCCCCCCATTTCATCTTCTGTCATGTTTTCTCTCTCTCTCTCTCTCACTCCATCCCAAGGTAAAACAGAGCTTGAAAACCCTGTGACATCCGTTCCCCCTGGGGAGAGATAATATTGTTCTTCTATTGGTGGGTCTCCCGCCCTCACAAAACGTCTTATTGAAAAAGTAATGGGGGCAGCAAAAGAGAGGAGGTCGGCATTATTTGTTTGAAATCGCGGGAGGGGGGCGAAAGTGGAGGGCCGGGTCGATACGATGAGATTGCCTTTGGTATTTTATGGCGTAATTGAACCGGGACTTGTCATCGCCTGAGAAAACAGATCATTATCAACAAGGGAGAGAAAAAAAACCTGTCGACGGCCGTTATAAGTAGGAGATAGATCTTCCGTTTGGTCTCCCGCAGTCGTAAACCGGCAGCCTGATAATGCCAACACACAGCGGTACAGTTGACGCTGTTTTGTGCACAATTATATTCTTCAAGGCGGTTAGGCCACACCACGTGATCTATCTGATGCTGCAAGTCACAAGTAATATTTGATAATGCACGAGGACGATGCCGGTCCCGTGGAATTCCACGGCAGGAGAATGTTTATAGGCCTTCTTGAAGGGGACAATGCAATGCAGCGCGGCAAAGGTCAAAAACTCATAATCCACGCCCTCGTTCACGGAAGATTAAAAAGAGAAAAATACTGTTCTCAGTTTTGATTAAGATAGCGGGGTTAGAAGATTAAACAACAGCAAACGGAATTACAGCGGTTTAGAGCCCAGATCCGAAAATTAATCAAAATACCAAAAAACCTTAAGCTGTCATTACAACGTGAGATTAGCGTAAAGCTTCATTGAACTCTCATCTGATATTTCTTTTTATCTTTTCCACGTCTGTCTGTCTGTCCGGCTATGCGTTCAAATGGTGACGGCATATATGCTGTTTCATTCTCCCGATGCATGTAATCCCTCACTGATATTTCCTTTCCTCTCCCGTGTCCACACCCAGTGAACACTTTTGTGGTGAATAGTCAGTGGATAGCCTACAGTCTTAGCTTTCAGGTGAAAATACGGCTACATTTATTTGAAAAGTGAAAAAGGTGAGGGTCTGTTTCTTATTTTCGTTGGAAATACTGAATAAATATTAAGGAGGTGTCATATTCACACATTGGTCTGGATTCAATCAACATCAATGCTTGTTTGACAAACAATGAAAAGCAAGGATTCCTTCAAAACACATTTAAGCAAGTTCTGCCATCACTAAAACGTACTCGCCTAACTGAGTTCATAAAGAAAAAGTATAAGGCTTGCATTAACTTGCCCTGTGAGTCAAAGTTAATTTAGACCGGTAATTTGCTGAAATTAGCAGGGGGGTCTGGGGAAATCAGCACCTTTTCCAGGTGGTTACGCGCGTAAAAATACGGTTGTGTGTTT
The DNA here is from genome assembly GCF_018555375.3 of Anguilla rostrata. Lineage (NCBI taxonomy): Eukaryota > Metazoa > Chordata > Actinopteri > Anguilliformes > Anguillidae > Anguilla > Anguilla rostrata. The sequence continues at coordinate 49,436,339 of NC_057941.1, forward strand.
TGAAAAGGATGCTTCCGTGCCGCAAAGCTTCTCAAAATAAGAAAGCGTTCTTCGCTGACAGTGGATAATGACGGCGGCATTTGGCATCATTGTGATTGGAGTAAACACATAATCAGCCATTTATCTCCCACCGCTGTGCATTAGGCGGTAATGCCAGCTACCCTGGGAACCGGCCTGACACGCTGCTGAGCCGCCAAATGTCATCTTCAGCGACTTCATCCCACTTTTATTTATTTATTTCCTTATTTGTTTGTTTGTTTAAGTCATTATCTTAGGGGGGAGGGGGAGGAGGAGGGGGGATTTTGGGTTTGTTGCATTCTGGGTGCCTGAACAGCTGCCCCTTTTGTCACAATTGCCCGACGTGCCCCTTTGATTTGATTTAAAAAATATTTAGTATTATTGCTGCTGTCATTAATTCATTAATTTTGGTAAAATATATTCTGTACAGTAACTGGGTGTCGAGAAAACTGTCTTTCTAAGTCGGTGTGCCCCTTTCTCACTTTGAGCACCTGCCCCTCAAAAGGTCTCGCTCTCTTTGCACAGCCCTGGTCATGATGATAAGTCTATGAGAATGAGGGTAGAAATTCTGCAACAGAAATGAAATATACTGCTATATATTGCAAGCCAAACGCATTGCGGGCATCCAATCAGAGGAGTTGCTTTTGAACCAATCACAAAGATGGAGGACACTCTGCCAACTGAATAACCCTGCAATACATTTTAAATATATAGACTTTTTTTTCGGAAGGTGTAACAGCATTTATTTTTCACAGCAATACAAGATTTTTCAATTTTCAATAGATTTCGGTTATACCCTGGGTGAGAATGCTATTAAGTGTTCTTGCATTGACTGAGTGCATACTATAACAGCTTTCTCTTTCTCCCTCTCTCTCTATCTCTCTCTCTTTTTAAAATATGCAGATGAGTCAAGCAAAGCTGGCTATCCTGAAACAGGAGAGGCAACAGCATTGCTTTTAAAAACATATGGGCAATGGTGATATATTTGAATATGGGAAATAGACATAGGAGGAGTAGAGCATTCCTAATATTGGTATATGTCACATTTATTGAAATGAGCACATTTTTCACATTTTAAAAGCTGAAACATAGTCTTCCCACAACATCTGTCAACAACATCTATAACTTATATCTTAGTACATCTACGACACTTGCAATCATTTACCATGCAGTAATTTCATGAGAAACATTGCCAGAGGGTGATAGAGCATGGTATATATAACGGTTTAAACTGTTATAAAGTGGATCTGAAGGGCTGTCTGGTATCGTTCAAGACAGGTGTCCAGGTCAATTAATCTGGGGGAACATTTAGTTCACCCTCCAATTTCCCTGCAAGAGCAGAAAAAGTGGTGTGTTCTGCAAGGTTGTATTGAGTACAAACTCCTTCTCTTGCGGGGCTGCTTTATACTTTTTTTTGTTATTTTACTGATTTTTTTTTTTGGCAAGTCCTCATATGGTATGTTTAAATATTTTCTCTGACATGATTGTTCAGTTAGTCAGCCCACAAATGCAAGGGCTGTTGTTGTTAATTAAAGCTTTTAATCTGGAAATAGCTTTGCACTTCACATAAGTTTTCCCTGTTGACGACAAAGTTTTAATCTGCTTTTGTAGTTTAATCTTTAAAAATGTGTTGTTTGAAGGTGCTTACACAAGAGATGAGAGTTATTTTCAGTTATTTTAGAGGCTCTGTTCTGAGATCGGCACATAGAGACGGGAGTTTAATGCAGAATTTCTGTACCGTTATTCAGATATTTATCATCACTTCCTGGCAAATCTCCCCTACAGCCGTTCATGTTTTTTTCTTTGCATTTATAAGGTTTCTAGAGAATTCTGTGTGCTGGATTTTGCGCTGTTTACTGGCTGAACTGCCTCTTTGCCTCCCTCCCTTTCTCACCTTCTCTTACTCTCTCCCTCTCTCTTACTTATCTTCTCTTTTTCACTCTTTTCCTCTCCCCCTCTCTACCTTATTCTCTTTCTCACTCTCTGCCCCTCTCCCTCTCTCTTCCTGATCCTCTCATTCTCTCACTCTCTCTGTCCCTTACTCCCTCTCTCTTGTCCTGCCCGTCTTACTCTCTCTCTCATCTCTCTCTCTCTCGCTCTCCCTCTCTCTGTTGGATGGGGCCCAGCTCCTGTGTCTGTCGCTCCTCTCCATCAATCCGGCTAATTTCTGAGGTGCAAGCCAAGGTCAGAGAGCAGGCGGCAGGTGACAAGATTCCAGGATTAGAAATGAAACATCTGTGAAGACCGGGGGGTTGAGGGCGCGACTGGCTGACCTACGGCGGTGGCAGGCCTGGGGCCCTCAATTCAGTGCTGGGACTACGTCCACAGAGAGTGAGATAGAGAGGGGGGAGAGTGAGACAGAGGGTGGGAGAGATAGGGGGATACAGAGAAAGAGAGAGGGAGGGAGGGAGATAGACAGAGAGAGAGAGGGGGGATATAGAGAGAAAGAGAGAGGGAGGGAGAGGGAGAGACGTTTCCTGTGGCTGAAGAATGGTCTTAATGTAATCTGTCCTCTGTGATTTCGCACGCAAACTCATCTGTCTCAGCGTGTGCGGCACTTTCTGACAGCGAGGCGTCCGTCCTTTCAAACAGGAAATAGCTCAGGACACGAAACATTCAGGGCATTCTTCAGCTGCAGGAAATGATTTAGATTGCTCTCACTCTCAGATTGCCTTCTCTCTTTCACATTCTCACTCGCTCTCGCTCTCTCTCTCTGTCATTTTGAAGAATGAAGAATGGTGTAAATTTCTCTTGTCAGTCTGTCTTTGGCCTTCCAGACAGCTCCTTTTGTTTGGAGCTAGCGCTAGTGCCTCGCTCTCCACCACCCATTCGCATGTCATTTTGGCGGCTCTTGGAATCGGGGGGCGGGGGGGCGATAGCTCTATCAGGGGGGGGACGGAGCGCCCGCGTGTTTGACGAAGGTCCTGTCAGCCCAGGGACGCAGCAAAGGCGGATGATTTTGGGGTTCTTGCTGTTATGCTGTTATGTCCTCCCTCTCTCTCTCTCTCTCTCTCCCCTCTCCAAAAATACAGGAAATCACTTTGGACAGAAGACATTAAGGACATTCTCCAACTGCAGGGAAAGAGTTAGGTTAGGCATTTCTCTCTCTTTTTCAATTCAGTTTTTTCCCCCTCTCTCTCTCTCTCTCTGTCTCTCTCTCAATTTCAATTCGAGGTGCTTTATTGGCATGACAAGCACTGTGTTGCCAAAGCAAGAGTTACGAAGAAGAATAGTAATAACAAATAATAATAAAAGTACTACTGCTAGTCTATACTGCCTCACCCCAGACTATAATTAACAGCTTGTTAAAATTATGGGATTCCAATTGTGGTTGGAACAAAATCCAGCATACAGAGTGGTCCCCCAGGACCGAGTTTGAGAACCACTGTTCTAGACCACGGGGTGCATCACAGAAACCCGGAGCAAACACCTTGCTGTACCCCAAGCAATTTGGAAGCGGGTGTGCCCCCTTTTTCAACCGCTAGCCTCCGCCAGCTATTCCCCCTTCTTCTGCCAGGCTGCTGCTAAGCTCTCTAAGCCTGGCAAAGGCTGGCAGGGGTGTCCCACCATGGTGCCCGATGCTGATGACCGTCGCTATGGCAACGTGGGCTACAGTATGCGCTGGAGTCTTTCCCAGGTATCTATCCAAATGACAAAAAACACAATCAACATTTTTAACTGTGTCTTCGAGTAAAGACTTCAGAAGAAGATTTCAGTAATGGGCATCTGTTTTCGCCCCTTCAGAGTTCGTACACAATGCCCAACCTTTTAAAATTTGACCTTGCCCTTGGATAATTTACCACAGAATCTGACAATTTATCTGCTGCACGGCCAATTTAGCATTGGGTTTTTATAGGAAAACCGCTTTGTCAGAGAGGACTCTTTTTATAAGGGTGGCAATGGCGGGTAATACAGTGGCACATCTGAGACATCACAAAGATGGCGACCTTCTGTTCCCCAACGCAATGATCCGCTAAAGCAAATATAACACAAGGGGCAATCGGCAAGGCTGGCAAAGATCGCATCTTTCCTCCATCGGGAGCTTAGCAAGGCAGCTGCGACCTTAATCCTTGATTAACTGGCTATACAAATTTAAACTGGCTTTATTGTGCTCCTTACTTCGCATAGTCCCTGCTTTTCAGTGTATAATCTAAGAAGTCGAGAGTTCGTCCTCGCTATTAAATAGCCGAAAATGGTTATACAATCGTCCTTCCTGCTATTTCACAGGTTAATCGTTTCCGTTTAAGGGGTTGTGGATGAGTCTACTTCTGACTTAAAACTTTTAAAGGACCTTGTGCTTTTGAAAGTTGAGTCCATGTTTTTGGGAATAATATTTATTGGCTATTTCTAGCACAATGAACAACAGCCACAATCACCAGGGATGGGCAGCTCCATACGACCGGAATTCTTTTCTCAGACAACTATTGTAGACAGTTCTAGTTTACCAATACTGCTGTTTTACAATATCCACATGAGTTGAATAACATTTTTTTTTTTTTAGAGAGGAACTTTCCCCAAATTTCACCCAACAACTGAGTAACTTGTGGGGACGTCCCCCCCCCCCCATATTTCACTCCTGTATTCCTCCACAGCTTAAGGAGGGACGACTGATATGTGCTTCCAATGAACTCTTCCCCAAGAAAACACTCTCTTAGGTCATTTACAGTTCCACTGTCTTAGGCAAAAGCACACAATGCACTGCTGTCCGTATTAAGCGTATTTCTCTCACTTAAAATCGACCCAGTGTCCACATCACAGGCGACACTGCACTGTTCTTATAGGGTCGATGTCTACAGTGAAATATATATATATATATATATATATATTACAATTGCTCCTAATCAGGATTCTGTCCCCTGTTACAGTCCATTCCGAAAACAAGGTGCACTGGCTATCTTTCAGTTTTCTGAATTCTGCTTTGAGGTTTTTTTTTTTTTCAAATGCATTTTGTGCCCAGTTTCAGTTTGTGTTTACCGAGAAACATCTCATCTTTAGTCAAGTTGTGTTTCAGCCTCATAAATCTTTTAATAAAGAGTCAATATATTTGTCCTCATCTCTCAGCCAAGAATAACTTTACCTACGACAGAGCACCAGTGAACGCTTTTATAACCCAGTATATGTCTGTTTTCCCGAAGTGTCTGGCATTCAGAATGCATGAGGGGGAAAAAAACATTTTTTCTGATGCGAGGTCAGGAGATTTGGTGTTCAGATAATATAGCAGCGAATTCCAGTCGTGAACTCAAGAGCCGTGTCCAAATCGGCGCACTTGCCTACTATTGAGTATACTGGATGATAAAGTTAAGTAGGCTTACTGTATTGTACTTCGCTTTGGATAAAAGCGTCTGCCAAATAAAGTGTAACATAATGTAAAGTAGGCAAAGTCTTTGTAAATTGTAGCATCCTTAAAATCCCAGGATGATGGTGGTCATACTGTTTATAGATCAGAACACAAACTCCTCACAGCAACAAAAATGAGCACAACGGCTGAGAAAGAAAGAGAGAAGGAGAAAAATTATAAACATTTTTTTATTGTGAAAAGTTGGGACAGCACAAGGAAATGGACGGACTTAACACATAACAGGATGGACACAGGGAGTGGCCCCCCCTCGACAGATCTATTCCTAATTTTCATTCATTCATAACGGGGAAAAAAAAGTTTTTGTTGACGTTATGAAGTTAAGACCATACGCAGCAACACGACATCCTGTATTCTCAAGAGTCATTGTGTAAAACAAAACCAAAAAAAAAGAGAACAAATTATTTATACAAAGAGACAGACAACAAAGTGTGAATTAAATTAGCCCCCAAAGCCTCCGCAATCTATCCCAGAGTTCCCTTCCTCAGAACGCGCTTGGGGTGACACAGCAGGAAGCTGGAAAGTCCCGCCCGCCCCTTGGCTTTCGGCTTCTTCTTAGCGGGCCTGTGACACCTGAGCGAGATGCCCAGCTCCTCCATTACAGCACTAAAGGAAATACACTGTCAGGGAAAAAAAACAAAATGGCCGCAGTGAGCAACAGCACTCAATAGAGTTGAGCTTCATTTGAGCCCTAAGTAGAGTAGTAGACTAATAAATGAGAAAGTTTTGGAAACGATAAGTAAATGTAATGATGATTTGGAAGAAATAAAAAAAGCAACTTTTTGAAACAAGAAAAAAATACGATTAAGTGCACTTAAAACATGCGTAGTCATTAATTAATTAAATAATTAAGGTGCTTATTTCAGGTTTTGCACAATTTTAGAGCAGGAAGAACACAAACTCCAGAGAGCGCAAACTTGTGATCGAACATCAGAACGGCCTTCATGCTGTGCTCCTGAAAAGCATGTGTGCACTCTGTGTGTGTGACATCACGTGTGGAAGGCACTTCTACATTTTTTTATTTTTCATTATCCCAAAAAAGTAAAACTCATTCCCTTTTCAGGTCCAAATCAAAAATCTCCCCGTGACAGAGGGTACAATAGATGCACAGGATCGGGGGGGGGGGGGGGGGGGGGGGGCTTCTATTTTACATTCAGTACATTTGAATGTACTGGAATAAAATATACCTTAAAGGGATTCTTCCGCTAGTGTAAACTGAATAGTTTCGGATATCATTATTTACTGTTTATTTTTTATTTAGTGTCATTAAAAAACCTTGTCTAATCGCAGAATTCAAATTGAATTCCGCTTCAATTTATAACCGTGGGGATGAATAAGGTGCAACTGTCATTGCAAAAATGATTAATTAAATTCAGAAGAAAAAAAAAAAACTGTCAACGATAGGGTCATCAAAGGCCCTGGCGGATTTGACAATAATACACCACGCTCCATTACATTTTTAAACGATTAAATTACATCTTTCACTTCCAGTTAGGAGGAGGGAAATCGAGCCCCACGGGTAACCTGCGATTCCCTGCGCGTTCCACCGGGGGCGCCCCGCGTCTCAAGTCTCACGTGCGTCGGATACTTACTTTCGGGGAGAAAGCGGACGTTGGAGACCCCGGAAAGACCCGGCAGGTAAGCGAAGGCTGGGCGACCAGGAAACGCTGCTAGTGCCGATAAATGCACTCGCATGGCTGAAAGTTTTCTTCTTTAGGTAAACAACACAAGTTAATACTCGTTATAGGCCTATACTTTTAAAGTATCGCGTAGGTCTAGTTTTTTCTGCTTTTATTTATTTTTATGTTAAACTTCCAGGTGATTTAATGTCAACTTTGCAGTACAATTTACACTAACCTGAAGATCCCTTTAAGTAAATAAGATGCGATCACTTAAATGTGTTTCATAAAAACATAAACTACAGGTGATGTCACTTATTTTTAAGTGACTTATTTTTAAGTGTCTTTAAAGCAGTTAAACAAAGGTGTTTACTATTATCTAATTTACCTTATGATTTTACATTGTGGCACTACGCTCAATCAAGTTTGATTCAAGCCCTGATGCCTGTGTGCAATTTATTTTCACATAAGGGCCCTTTTTAAGACACAGAAATAGTTTTTTTTTTCTTTTTAAATGCAGTTATTCATACTGCCCTACAAAGCCTAACTGCAGTAACTACGCAAAGAGTAAAACTGAGAAAAATGGCTTTAAAGTGTTTTAACTGGCCAGCCAAATGGGTTATAGGTATATAAGTGATATTGCACTAACTGTACATGTATTCATGAGGTAATTTTTATGCACTTAGGCTTTGCAGGGCAGCATAGTTCATATATGTATTGGGGGTTTTTCCTCGCAGATGATTGGTTATTTCCCCCTCTCTCTTTCTCTCACTCTCTCCCTCTCTCTCACACACACACCTACCTTCTTTTGCATAGCTTAAACCTTGCTCTCCCCTCTCCTTCTCTCTCCCTACCCCCCCATCGCTCTCTCGCTGTCTTTCACACACACACACACTTACCTTCTTTTGTACATCTTAAATCTTCCTGCACAAATAGCTCTCCCTCCTGCCCTTCTTCTCTCCTCCTCTCTCTCCCTCTCTCCTTCTCTCACCGTATCCCTACCCCCCCTCTGTCTTTATCACATTCTCTCTCTCTCTCACACACACACACACACACACACACACACACACACCTACCTTCTTCTCGACAGCTTAAACCTTCCTGCAGGAGTACCCTTCCTAATATAATCCATAATTGGCTCTTAATTTACAAGAGAAGCTGCTGTAAATTCTCAAGAAGACAGCAGTATGGGGATGGCAAGCCACAAATAAATGCAACCGTTTTCGCAACGGTGATATTTAAAGGGCCTGTTCAATAATTAAATTGCTCACTCAACAAGAAACTGGGGTAAAACTGAGAGAACAGACATCCAATGTTCAGGGTAAAGCTCAGCATCTACATTGCAGGTGCTATCATTTTCCATTACTTTTAATGACTTTCAAATGTCAGATTTGTAATCCTCTGCTTCTGTTTTTGACCTTCCTCAACTGTCAAGGTCAAACTAAATTCACTAATAGCTTCAGCTCTAAAAATAAAAAGTTTTGCATTAATGAGTTTGAATTTTTTCCCGTATTTTTTTCTTAAGCCCAGTTGACACTTTGAGATGTATCTGCCCCGCCCCTTGTTCACTTTTGCTTTATGACATCATAAAGGACACACCATCTGCTGAAAGCTTGAAAACCTGAACCCAGAGTTCTGATTGGCACAAACCAAGCAATGCATGCTGGGATACAGGGCATGCTGACAGAGAATTTAGTCTCCATACTCTTTACCAAATTGCTTCCTTAGTTTGTGTGTGTTTTCAGCATTTCACCAGGAGGGGTGCAGTTCATAGTTCAATAAAACTAAGTGAAGGAGGGGAGTTTCTACAGGCCTGTGTGTGTGTGTGTGTTTGCACTCTTACATAAGGCCATCCATGACAATGAATATATGCAGACCTAATTGGCTGACAGCTGGAGTAGAAACCAGTACACACAGCCCTCTGATATGTCACAGAGTTAATATGCAAATTCTGCAGGGAGAAGCCGTTGTTCTGTACCCCTTTGTAAACAAATGAAATAATGTGAACTAGGCTTGTATTTTTTTTCTTGAAGGCCAGTTCCTCCCACGATTTAGACCTCAGGTTCTCTGGAGTGAGCATCTACATTGTGGGCGCTTGTAGGAAATGTAGCTACAACCTCACAGACAAATGAGGAGAGTGGACGGGGACTGGGTGGAGGGGTGGGGCTTAGGGACTGGGGGAGGGGCCTGGGGACAGTGTTTAGAGGGGAGGCGGGCCCATTTCTGAAGGGCCACGGACACACCTTGACCAAAGCAAACAACTAAGCGGCGTGGTATCTAGCGTGGAGATCGCAAAGGATCTTCTTGGAGAAGTTTACCACATTCTACATCCGTCGACAGAGAGCTTTCGGAGGAAGCGTTGGAGAGGCGCCTTTGCAACGGCTTGGATTGCACTCCGTAATAGAAGCAAAAGGCCTTTGCATGCGAGACAGACAACAGAACAGGAGTCAAAACCAATTCTGCCACAAAAAAAGGGAAAAAACAGAACAGGCGATAAATGCATGTGTACAGATAAACAATAAGACACGTAAAACACACCCGCAAACGAGCAAATAAACAAACAGTCTTGAGTGTCAGAAGACATGCAGGTGCACATTCATGAACATCAATAAAAAAATAAAAATAAATAAATAAGTACAAGCAAACAGGCATCACAACAAAAAACTGTACAAGCAAAAGCAAGTCATGAATGAAGAACCTGATGGTGTCTCAAGGTTCGACTTCCCCGCCCAAAACCCCTTTTTAAAAGTACCTAAAGAACCAGGATGGAAGAGTGTTCTAGCAGGACTGCCCAACCCTGTTCCTGGAGATCCACCACACTGCAGGTTTCCACTCCAACCCTAACAAAGCACACCTCATTCGACAGCTAGAGATCTCATTCGGCTTCTGATAAGTAAGACTCGGCTTTGTCAAATTAGGGTTGAGATGTCTACCTACAGGATGACAGATCTCCAGGAATAGGGTTGGGCAGCCCTGAGGTACAGCATTCAGACTCCTAAGGGAAATTAAGTTTCACCCAGACCAATATTAATCACATTTTTAAAAAAATAAGAGTATTCTGTTACTTTTCCACTACGGTGAGCCTATTTGCTTACGTCTGAAAATATCAATGCCTGGGTATTCTCTAGATACAAGACTAGTCTTATTTCAAATATTAATCACTATTAGTAAATTTGATCAGTGCAACTTAAATTAGTCAATGACAGTTAATTCAAATATCAATGTTGCTATGACAACACATCCAAATGAAAAATAACCAGAAATGTGAATATTATGCATGGATAAAACTGACAAGCATATGTTGGAAAGTATAATATAATTTTACTTTCTATAATATTACTTACTTTAACTTTAATTGCAAAATTACGAAACTCCATATACACTACATGGCCAAAAGTATGTGGACACCTGACATCCAACATCTCATCCAAAATTATGGGCATTAATATGGAGTTGATCCACCCTTTGCTGCTGTAACAACCACCACTCCTCTGGGAAGGCTAAACACATGATGTTGGAGCATTGCTGCAGGGATTTGCTTCCATTTAGCCAGAAGAGCATTAGTGAGGTCAGGTACTGATTGGGTGATTAGGCCTGGCTCACAGTTGGGTTTCCAGCTGATCAGCCATGGTGTTGGATGGGGCTGAGGTCAGGGCTGTGAGCAGGCCAGTCAAGTTCTTCCACACCGTTTTCAACAATACCATTTCTATGTGGACTTCGCTGTGTGCCCGGGGGCATTGACAAGCTGAAACAGGCAAGGTCCTCCCCAAACTGTTGGGGAAGGACAGAAATGTCTAGGATGTGATTGCAATCTGTGGCATTAAGATTTGCTTTCATCGGGACGAACGGGGCCTAGCCCAAACCATGAAAAACAGGCCCAGACCAAGTGCCAGTGTGTCAGCCCCAGAGTGTCCAGATACTTTTGGCCTTGCAGTGTAAATACTTGAATTATTTAAGTAATGTTTGCATGTTACAGTAGGTCTTCACATTTACACAACGGAGGCTGAAAACTATTTTTCAGGCCCGTATAACAGACAGAAGACAGAAAAAATATGCATTTTCTTCTTCGCTCTTCTTACACTCTCAGAAGAAAGAGCTCCAAAAGACTCCTTTGTGTCTCCGTAGAGAGGAACCCTCATCTAGTTCAAGGGTTCTTTGTTGGGCAAAACGGTTCAATCTTGGAGCTTTCACACATTTCACACCTACCACAGTGGGTTCCACAAAGAACTAAAATGGATTCCCCCAGGGAGAAAAGCCAAAGAACCCTTTTTTTTTCTCAGAGTGAAAGTATACATACTGTATGTATTTTGTTTACGCACGCTACAGGAAGTCTTATTCGGCTCGCACGGTGCGTGGACTTCCTCTGGACACCGGCAGCCTATTTCAGACGCGGTGCTTGTAGTGCCAGGAGCACTGGCTCGCACTCACCTCCTCGATGTCCGTGTTCTTCCTGGATTTGTATATGAACTCGCCGATGGCCACGAAGACGGACAGGACGAGTCCGGCGGCCAGCACGATGAAAATGCCGCCGATGTTCTCCACGCCCAGGGCGCTGGCCTCCTTGCTGTCCTCCTCGGGGCAGCCGTTCCCCCTCCACCACTTCTCCTTCATCATGTGGAGCTTGCCTTCCTCCTGCAGCTGGAGGATGGCGATGGTCACCTTGTCCCTGTACGGAGAGCCTGCGCAGAGGGAGTTTGTATGAGCCTGCGGTTACATCCATCCAACCATCCATTGTCTGTACCCGCTTATCTTGGGCAGGGTTGCGGAGGGTGGCGCTGGAGCCTATCCCAGTGTGCATTGGGCGAGAGGCAGGATTACACCCTGGACTGGCCGCCAACCTGTTTTTGTCTTTGGGCAAAGATGTTTAATCCTTTGAAGAGCAGTTCTTTTTAAACGTTTTTTTTTTTTTCAAAATTCAAAGCAAGTGTTCTAGAACTCCATTGCTTTCAATCACCAGTGGCGATTGTTACATCAGCATTAGAATGTCCAGTTAAGAACATCCTAATGACATATTTGTGATCCTACACCTTTCAAGGGTTAATGCTCATTTGGGTAGTTTTGTTCTTGTTTGTGCGACTGAGATTACTGTTCATTAGGGTAGTTTTGCCTTCTAGGGAACGACTTCACTTTGACCCCTGACCCCCTGACCACATCAAGTATCTCTGGATATGAGCATCTGTTAAATGCCAGTAGAGAGCGAGCAAGAGTGACAGGGACAGAGAGACAGAGTGAAAGAGGTAGAAAAAGAGAGGGGGAGAGAGTGAGCGAGTGGGAAAAAGAGAGAGAGAGCAATTTAGAGGGAGAGAAATGGGGGAGGAAGGAAAGAAAGAGAACGTGAGTTTTGAAAGTGAGTAAATTAAGCGTTTGGAATATAAATGGAGAGACCTCACGAGTATATGAATAAGAAATGAAACATAAAGATGCTATTATGCTACCAGGCAGAAAAAGCAAAAGAGAGGGGGGGAGGGGGAGAGAGAAGGACAGAGATGAATCCTATAATTCAAAAAGACCCCCTGGGGCTGTTCTCTTTAAAAAAACCGCAGGTAATTCACCTTGCAGTCATTATTGGACAGGCTTACGTAATTGGAGTTTGAAATTACTTTTGGATTTTCCCGTTAGAAGTCATCAGTTGTTGAAAATGAACGGACCCCAGGGAGGAGTTTTCAGTTAGGATTCTCTCAGCGTACACTCTCTGCCTGCCCGACGCCAATTTCGTAAAAAAGGGGTCCAGATGCTTTTTACTCTGTCAAGGTTTCCTCTGAAAGACATCCCAGGAGCCTTTTAAGGAAAATAACAGAGCAAAGGAAAGCAATGACATTGCATTCGCTCTCTCTCTCTCTCTTTTTTTCCTTTTCTTTTTTTTGGCGGTCGTGAAATTGGCCATCAAAAAGAAACGCGGTGTTTTGTCTTTTCACAGACGGACACAAACGCCCCGCCGTAAAACACAAGCGGCTCTCCCCTCGACACTCACCGATAGGGGTTCCCACACCGTAGCCTTTGGAATCTATCAGCCCTCCGATCTGAGTGAGGTTGCAGTTCCTCTGGCTGATGTACTCGATGCTGGTGGACTCCATGAGGAGTGCGTAGTCCGTGGTCAGGACCCGCTGGATGCCCTCGCGGTTGTTCTTCACCAGAGCCGTGTTTTTTCGGCTGCTCATGAAAGCCCACATCTTCTCGTACGTGGAGATTTTGGATTTCTGAGAAAAGAGAGAGAACAGAAAGAAAGCAAAAAAAGAAGAAAATGAGCGAGGCAAATTAACGAAACCTGGCGTGAGAGGATTGCGCTAACGTCAAGGACAAGAGAACAGGCACGAGGGCATTTCCAGCATGTGCTTTAACCCTTTGAAGAGCAGGGTTAGTTCTTTTTTTTCTTCAAAATTCTATGTCAGTGTTCTAGAACTCCCACTGCTTTCAATTACCAGTAGTGATGGTGACATCAGCATTAGAATGTTCAGTCAAGAACATTCTAATCTCGCATCTCGCACCTTAAAGGGTTAACCGATATAATCAAACTCCGCATTTGCCCTGCAGAGTAAAATATGTGTAAAAGTGAGCCAGGTCACATGATCATCGGATACCCTCAGTTTGTTCAGGTCCAAGCTTAACTCAGTGCTGGGTACTCTCTAGTCTGTGGACAGTGACAAGCCTTGATGGGCCGAACGGCCTGTTCTCCTCATTACGTATTCTTATGTTATTATATATGTACAAAATCCCAGTGTACCCGCATGATGTAATGCGCTACAAAAAGGATGCGATGTGGAAATAAAATATATAGACTCCATTTTGTAGGTACGCACACACGGTGATGAGTTGAGTGCTGTCGCACTTGTCCCGTTAGCTGTGGATAAATAGACTCTCTCTCTCTCTCTCTCTCTCTCTCTCTCTCTCTCTCAGTGTTTCTCTCTCTCCGTTCGGGGGAGAGCATACAGCAGAGCAGCTGTGTGCAAATCTCTCTGGGCTGATTTATCCTCGGCATCCCGGGCCACGTTCTCTGGAGGTACAGGAGCTGGTAATCACGCCCGGGCAATCTCAGTGGATAAAGCCCCTACAGGTTTCAATTTTGATGGGCTGTTGGTGGGAGGCAGGGGGGAGGGGAGGGGTTGGCACGTTAAGCAGGTCTGTAGCTGCTGAGTCTGAAACAATGTAATCTGTCGAGGCGGCTCCTGTTGGGCTGACAGGCGGCTAAGATATGGCGGTGTGATACATCGCGGTGATGTCACAACCTGCCGCTTTTTCGCGGGGGTACGTTCCTCAAGCAGCGGCTCGGGTCGTTTGTTTTCCGGGACAAAGCAGCCGGCGGCTGGCGGCTGTCAAGGGGTTCCAGAGCAAAGAATGTTGAGGGATATTCTAAAAAAAATAATAACATAAATCCAGAAACCTGTACTCTCATTGTGGCACATAGAGCCTGGTCAGCAAACTAATGAATTTGACACCAAAGCGAGTACAAATCGATCCGGTACCTTAAAATACCCCGTGTGAGCATCTCAAAGACACGAAGACAAATGGCTTCCAGCAAAACTTCTGCACCCCAGCTGTGCAGCTGTGCAACAGTGTGGCCATTTGTAATGTCCAAGTCAACGCAATGAATCAAAGTGCGCTGCCCGTTTCTCTTAAAGTCATGGGTTTCGGCCGAAAATGGACACACGGAGGAACCTGGTATACCAGGTTTATTATGAAACAAAATTGCGGAAATAAATAAATAAATAAAAGGAACTGTCTCCAGATGAATCTAAGATTGGGTTCGAAAGAATACAATAAGCAACAATAATAAGGATGTCACCTGAAGTGAATTATTGGAATAAGTATGAAGAAGGGCAACAAGACTCATTCCAGGTACACAGATATCATATATGTGGACTAAAATAACTTGGGGTTGTGGAGGGGTTTGACTAAATATTCAAAATCTTAGAGAGGATAAAAGACGTTGACAGTGGAAGCCATTTTCTGCCAAAAAAGAAAATCTGCACAGGTGGAAATCCATTGTCCGTGCATTTCAACCTGACACCTTTAAGCACATCCTCACACAGAGAACCATTAATGCATTGATTGCTTTCCAGGATTTTAAGTGGAGTCAGATTGTCTGGAATCATTTAGGACCGAACTCATTTAAGACCAGTACTTTTTGTATTTGTCTCAAATGAGCTTTTCTTAGAACTGTCCCATTCTCACGATTGGAACTAAAAACCCATTTATGAAAACCCATATTCCCAGATTTCTCTCATATCCTCCTGAGACCCAGCAGAAGAGAAGTTTATGTATTTTAATTTAAAAAATAATAATACTATAAGTGTCTTGGATGACAAAAACGTGCTGCAGTGAAAATATTTTCAAAAATATAATGCAGTTTATTTGTATTGAATGTCCTTTGTGGTGTAGATCTCATCATAGTATTATGATACTTAGGCTTAAGACCAGAGATGTGTGTCCCCTACAGGGTACAAAAAATGAATTGCGGGATTTCCAAAATACATCTCAGAATGAACCCAAACTGTGAACAAAGGTTTAAACAAAGTGCTTCACATAAGTCCTACAGTATATCAAATTGAATGCATTGTAATATTAAAAAACGCATTTCACCCTACTCGTGGAATACAGTTTTTGTGACAGTATTCAGGAGTGCTTTAAGTGTACTTAAATATATTTCTTACCTTAAAAAATGTCATGGTGGATCCATCTCGCACGGCCCCATACTCAATTTTTGTTTGCTTCGCCAAATCGTCCGCAGAATCGATTGGCGAGTCCATTCTTTCGACCGTCAAAAAGGCAGCCAGGTTGGCAGTGTATGACGATATTATTATTAACGTAAAGAACCACCAGATCCCTCCGACGATTCTGGTGGACAGAGCTTTAGGCATCAGCTCTGACCCTGTCACGACAGCAGCAATGCACCATGGTTAGACGCAGAGAACACACACGGCGAAGAGCCGCAGCAGACAGAGAACACAACAACACTCATTTCATTCACTTAAGAAACAGCTATCAAATAGTTTTCCATTGAGTACAATGACAAATTTTCATGAAACATGCATGGAGGTGAGTGGCAGGAACAACAACAAAAATATGTGGGTAAGGGGGCGGTGAGTTCGGTAACGTGAGTCCAAATTAATCTATTTTTTAAGCCACTTCTAACTGAATCCAGTTTCATTTCAATTCACATTTCTTACGAGATTGCTCACGCAAAATGTTTATCTTGTGGATGCTGATGAACCCATTGCAGTGTCTGTTATCACGCCTCAGCCAGAGCTCGCCATCGCGGGTGAACTTTCGCGTTTCGGGCAGAAAGGTTGACTGGCGGTTGGTCACGCGCGACGAGTCTAATGAAGCTGTCAGATAGACCCGAGGAGCGGCGTTTATCTCCAGCAATGTGAGAAGCTCTCTCTGCTCGCGGATAATGAATCAGCATTTGTTGATAAGAGAGGACTTTTGTTGGAAGGGAGAGGGTGTGTATGTATGTATGTATGTATGTATATGTGCATGTTTCCAAACAAATACTGAAATGATGCATGGAATGAAAGCCCCTAATTCTCTCTCTGGCGCTGGGCATTCTATATGTTGTCAAATAGACACCGTTCCAAAGCCGTAGTAAACACTCACACTTTTTTAAAAACTAAGAATAAAGCGTGAAGAATGGTTTCCGCCAAAAAAAAAACAGGCTAAGGGCAAAAGAGGCGTTGTCGATTTGATCTATGCTTCCAAACCCCCCGTCGGTTATCATTCGCAGATAACACTGTGCGTAACTATGGCAATGTTTGGGGACGGGCTGGGTACTTGCTGCAGCGCCAAACGGCAGACGCGAGAGCCAGTCCTGACCCAGACTTTGCTCACGCTCTGCGGGAAAGAGAGAGTCGGATCATGACGTCAAACACCACTGCCAACACACAAGACAGGAACAAAATAAAAAATGAACACATTCAAACACAAGCTAAAAAGGATGAACGGGGTTAGCATCGGCTAGATAATTGTCTAACGAATGAATCTTTTTCATTATCCATTTCCCCAGGAAGACTTCAAATAATGAACAAACAAGCAAAACAAAAAACAGAAAAGGATTCAACTTACGTTCACGATAACCATGACATTAGTACCAGTTTAAACATCTGCTTTCTCGCAAATGTTTAATTATGCTTTGTGAAAAAGACAAGCAGAATCTGGTTGGGGCTGCCTGTCATGTACCCAAGGTAGTGGTAACTAGCGGACACTGCATCCCACAGAATGCTGTGGATGACGGTAAACTCCAAACAGGAGGGCGTTTAACCAGGACCCTGCACTCCACGCGCTCACCGCACGCTCATCACCATGGGGACAGCCACACGCACAACGCACGCACAACGAACGCACCTGGCAAATACTGTAAAACCTGATACAGCCCAATATGGGGAGGAGAGGTGGTGTTGGGACAGGTGTTTGTAATGCGCGCGAGAGCGGGACATTATAAAACAACGTAAAGTAGCATCCATACCGCAGGCGCACTACAGCAGTGATTTGGCATGCAAGTGGGGTCTATTTGGAACACAGGTGACTGGATCTAAGATCATCTTATCTGGGTTTATTTTTGTATCACAGCACAAAACTGTGAAATTACGTAGATATACAGACATTTCTTCCTCCTGTTCCTCTTATTAAATGTCACCGAAGGATCAGGTTGAAGTTTTTATTCCTTTATTTTTTCCCCATAGCACACTAGCATTTTCATAAGTGCACTTCACCCATAAATGTCTGCCCATTGTCACCGTGCTCCGTGCAAAAGACCGCCAGTGATAAGAAGCTTGCATATGCATGAACTGTGCTGCACTGCCAGTACACTACGCACACACACACACACGCACACACACACACACGCACACACACACGCACTCACACACACACACACACATACTGACACAAACACGCACGCACAAACACACACGCACACACACACACACACAGAGTACAGAGGAAAGACACGGCGATGGGAGGGCATAATGTCTCCTGTTAATCGTTTTAGTCGTGTTGCGTGCGGCCATCTTATCAACCATTCTTCCGATGGCTTGAAAAATGTAAAATAAAAACAAAAAAAATGCAGACCAATCAAGGAAACACAAGCCTTATCTGCATATGTACTGTATTATCCACATATATACACATATAGTAGTGTTATATAGTGGGGGGGGGGTATTGTAGTTTACCACGTACACAAGGTTAATTTTGGGGGGGTTAAGGAGCAGTGATCAGGTTTTACAGCAGACAGCGGGGAGTATCGTTTCTGAAGGTGGAGTTTACCAGTCCCCCGAGGTCGCAGCAGACTATGGGATGTGTGCGACATTGACACGTGACCTATGTACCTTGTTGCATGAGGGCTCCCACTCCAAACCAGAAACTATTTAGCAAAGTAAAATTGTTTTCCACCACGTCCGAATCGGGGTTGCAGGGGTGTGGGTTATACCACTCATAGGGGGTAAACCTGGTTAAAAAAGAAAAGAAAACTTGCTTAAAAAACATCTCTCTTTTTTAAAAAAAATAAAAAAGCACAGTGCTCCAGCAGAATTAATGGGTAAAAAATATAAAAAAACATTGATGAATGTCATACACAGAAGCCTGCAGACCAATATGTAATCAGATATGCTATACTCTATGCGGTTACATCACTATTCAAATCCGCATTACCATTTTACAAAACATAATCAACAAAATCCACAACAACCTTTTGCTGCTTCTGTACACAAAGGTACTTAAATATAAACTGAAAAAATATAAATCAAGGGGAATTACTTCTGAATGACAAACAAAAAACTATTTGGAGGCCAAGATACAAGGCAGACATTTCAGAGCACAAAAAAACAAGAGCATTTTAGAACATTAAGAAACACTTTACAATACATGTATACATGCATTTTAAATTCTAATATTCTTATTTATATAGCACACATATTACAACAATATTGTATATTTAATATAACAAGACATATCATTGAAACAGTATTATCAAAATTCCAGGTGAAGACACATTGTAGATGTAAACATGACTCTTTTCGGCCGTGTTTATTTTTGTTTAACGCTCAGAATGGGAAAAAAAGCTGTGAAGCAGGCAAACGCAGGAAAGAAGCCTGCAGTACACCGGCCAAATCCGACCGAAAACGAGCCTCCCCCCCCCCCCCCCCCGCCCCCTCCAGGAGGGTGTTCTGAGGGTCGTGGCTCGTTGCTCATTGTGCGCACGTACGCGCACGTGACAGCCTATTCATAATCTGCCGAGCGGGCACGCTGCGATTACCCAGAAGGCAGTTCTGCAGGGAGGACCACCGCAGGGGCTCACAGGCTTTTTGGCTCGATTGATTTGGCTCTGTTTGGTCACGTGACTCTTTTTTTTCTCTCTCTCTTTTTTTTTTTTGTTTTTTAAGTAAAGCTATTTTTGCCCCTCGGTGTGAACCAGCCACAGGGGGGTATTTATTGTGTTTGTTTGTTTGTTTTTTCTTTCTTTTTTAAATTGCCTTTTTAAAGAGAATTTCGATGCCACAAACACGTAAACAATGAGCCGCCCTGAACTGATGAACCCGCCCATCCAAGGGGGATCAACCCCCCCCCCCCACCCGACCCTCCTTCATTACCCCTGCAGGCTGCCCCCCCCTGCCCCCCGCCGCACCCCGGCAGCTGCACGGGACGCCATCCAGCCCTTTAAAATGCTGGGGGTTTCAAAATGGGGACACTGTTCAAACTGTGATCAGTTTACTGAGGGTTTTTTCTTAAATCTCTCTTCTCACTGAGAGATTAGGGTGCATAGTAAAAGCAGGAGTACACACTGTGTGTGTGCACCCCCCCTCCCCCCCCTCCCCCCCCCTCCAAATTGGCATGAAACTGAATAACAGCTTGGGGATTTATTCCTTTTTTTGGCAGCCCACCTCAGCTGGCCAGCCCCAGAGTCAGGGAGAAATAGCCAAAAACGTCCATAGACATCGAGCAGCTAGAGCTACGAGCGGCTTTTTCAGGAGAGGGCAGCGCGTCGGTGAGTTTCACCCGTACGCTCATCACCACGGTCTGACTAAGAGGTGACGTAGGGAATCGATGATAATCTCATCCGCGACCAATTTAGTTTCCACACCTGAAAGAACGATAGAATTCTGGGGGCGTTAAATAATTCTTATGTCCAATTCTTTATCTATCAATTATTTATCGATCCATCTCTCTACCTCTCTCTCTCAAAATGTACTGATTTATTAACCTTTATTTATTTAACTTGGAAGGTAATCTGAGAACTCATTTTTCATTCAAAGAGACAACCTGAAAGAAAAAAACAATCAGCCAATCAGCTTCAAATAAACTGCCATATTGAAAGGGGAAGTTTGGAAATTTGTCCAGGACACTGCAGCCAAGCCTCCGCACCCCCATTCCTCCCTCTCACCCCCCCCCAACGCTGTCGATAACTGCCAAGGGTTGCTGGGTGACTTTGGAGACTTCACCGGTTGAATTCAACATCTAAAAAAATCTGTCGTTGGACCATAAACGTGATAAAAAGAAAAAGATTAGACTCCACCCACACCCCCCGGGGGATTGACGCCGGCCTTACCTGGCGATGACGAACAGCACGCAGCTGACCCCCAGGCAGGCCAGCAGCACGTACATCCAGATGTCGGGGGACAGCGGGTTGAGGAAGGAAAACACCCCCGGGTTGGTGCCGTTGGGCTTGCGGTACAGGATGCTGATGCCCAGGGTCATGAACGGCTTGGAGAAATCGATCACCTTCTCCCTCACGTAGGTGATGGTCAGAGGCGCGACCGCCAGGTCAGCTATCTGTCCCGCAGAATAAACCGTTAAGACCTCTGATTTCCATAAATGGTTCCATAATCCAAAAAGCTCCCCCCTACACTCTCCGCCTGAGGCGAGTTCCCTCACTGCCCGAGTGTTCTGGCACAAAACGGCTGCCATGCATCACCCAGGCGGGTGCTACGCCTCAGTGGAGGCTGAGGTGAGGCGGTATACCATAATCCTTTTAACAACAGGAAGAAGAAGAAGGAGGAGGTGAATAAGAAGGAGGAGGAGGAGAAGAAGAAGAAGGAAGAGCAGAAGAAGAAAAAGGAGGAGCAGAAGTAGAAAGAGAAGGAGAAGTAGAAGACCAACAATAACAACAACAACAACAATCAATTCAGACCCAAAAAACAGTGTGAGGTCAGTTAACTGCATAATCCACTGCTTCTGCAGAAGCAGGAAATAAAGTGCTGAATAACAGCTAAAAAGCAGCGGACTCCACAGCTCTGCGGGGCCAGGGTTGCAGGCTCTCCTGGCCTTACAGCCGGCAGAGAAACGGGGGGGCGTGGCCTGACTCACGTGGTCGATGAGCTCCCGCACCATGCCGTTCCACTCGCCCTTGTCGTTCTGCGCCCCGTACTTCCCGTCCGACACCAGCTTCACCTCGTACGCGAAGCCCAGGATGTTCGACAGCTCCTTCAGCAGGTCCAGGCAGTAGCCCTCGAACCTGTCGTTACCGTACAGCTCTTTGTCCGACTTCTTGTACATGACGTACGGGTTCTCCTGCGAAAAAAACCGCGACGTACGCCACAAACATTAAAATTAACTCGATTAAACTTCCCTCTTGCCCGGCATCAATAAGTAATACCTGCCATTTATCCAAAGTTATTTAAAAATTCTCCATCTTCTTCCCAATTATGATTTGCATAATCAATTATGATAAATAATCCTAGCCGCTTTTTAATCAGTTGCATTAGCTATTCGTGTCTATTTATAATTGATGCACCCCCCACCAGAATAGTGGTAACGATGAGCGTTCTGTTCGCCATGGAATCAGAGACGTTGCCCGCGTCCAGGCTGAGGTCGGTCAAGTTCAGCCCAGTTATGGAGTTCCAAACCGCAATCTGCATCACATTTGACAAAACAAAAACAAAATAAAAAAAGACTGACAGTGACAATAGTCCAACAACAACAGTGGTGTGGGAAGGGAGGGAAGAAAAGCTAAAATTATATTGCCATGCTATATTGCTGGTCCACATACGAACATTCCATAAGAAAATTAACCTTAAAATGTCACCTGGATATTTAGGTCCTTTGGCGAATACCACGATTACCTGTGTACCTCCACCAGCTGTCATAGGCCACCTTGTAGCCATGGTGATCACAATACACAAATCTATGCTAATTGCAAAACTGAGGAATTCTAACACAGTCATACATTCAAGGTAAATGAACTCCGATTGAGAGCTTTTACATCTAACACAGTATATGTGGCCTCATGTACAACTCATATGAACACTGTTCGAGCAACACTGAGCATTTTGTTGTGCAATTTGCAAAGAGACATCGGCCACTACTGTTTAAGTCCTGTCCAGAAAGGAATTTTATAAACACAGAGTAACACAGTATAGTACAAAGAAGAGCGTATTTTAAAGGGGGTATTCAGAGAGGGGGGGTAACATGTAGAATCCTCACTGGACAATAACATTTTTCACAAGGAGAGGATTATGGGAAGGATTAGGCCAGCACCAACTACTAGCAGGACAAGAAATATATTAATATTAATATTAATATTATTAATAATTTCCTGTCCCCAAATAATGCTTTGGACATAATTTGCTTTTGTTTCAAATGGAGTAATTCCCGATTGTTCAAATATCTGGAAACAGTGAGAATGAAAAATTAAAACATCTTGCGTGAAAAGTATGTATTTCTATGCTGCATATGTAATGTTAAGCAGACTGAGAACCATAACAGAGGGAGCTGGATTTTAAACCATTAATCACGGGAAGCCCATCAAGCCCCAGCAGGAGCCCTTTTAAGGAACGGCACGCATCGTACCGGTTATTAGCGCTTAATAGAGGTGAGTTAAATGCAGAGGAGGATATTCTTTCTTCCGCTGACATTAAAAAAAAGTCAACTGACAGTAAATCTGGCTGCTCAGAGAGGATCAGATAGGTGGAATTACAGTAATTATCCCAGAAATCCTACGGGGAGAGACGGCTTCAAATTCAACCTCACAAAAAAACAAAGAAGAAAAAACCGCTCTCATTTTACACACCGCTTTAATTTAGTTCAGCAACAGCTGTCGCCTTCGGGAGAATTAACCACACCTCAGATTAAGACACATCAGCACTAGAGTGTCAGGAAATGGATAATTAATTTACTAAAATTGGCCATAAACCCTTTTTTTATGCACGCTGTTTGTCATTTGTTGACATTTCCTTGAGATTCGTCCGACAAAAAACGACTTATTTGAACTTAATTAGCCAAAAAGAAAAATACATTAGCGCTGCTTCAGTTAGCGTCCCCTGCTGGCTCTGCGCCAGAGTTTGAGTGTGTGGGGGTGGGGGGTCAGGGGGTGGGGGACTGGGAGGTTGCTGGGGTGTCAAGGGTCAGGGGTCAAAGGTCACGTTACAGCATCTAGGGGGACCCTCTGTACAGACCTTTTTCCACACTTGTGGTTTCCGGCCTGCTCCTTCCACAACACCCTTGCGAAAACCGGAGGGGAAAGAAAGTGCATGAGAGAGTGAAATGGGAACAGGTCGCTTGAACGCAACACACCATTACTTGCGCACCATTCTAGATTATTATTATACGCATAAAACATAAAAATGGGTTTCAGGAATTCTATAAATTTAACCGTGGCAGAGGGCAGCCACTGCAAACCCCCAGCGATGCCCAACATCGCTCATTTTCGACGTGTTGTTGGGGAACAGACCTGGGTCAAATATTAAATAAATTTATTTGGGGTTCAAATACTTTTCTATGCTTTACTGATCTTGTCTGGTGTATTGGAACCAATGAAATACTCTCAAAAAGTGCAAACCCTGCCCTTCTGGTCATCTTGGCGGGCTCAATTACACCAGGCAAGACCAATAGAGCACAGAAAAGTATTTGAATCTAAAACCGATATGTTTTGACCCAGGTCTACTGGGGAACTGTGCGAATATAACCGTAAGGCAGACGGTTTGTGATGCGGGTTTTCTGATGCATAAACGGGGAAGTTCGTTTAACCGCAGAATTCTTAACCGGGTGAAAATCTGCAGAAGCGTCCAGACAGACCTCGCTCACCTTCGCCGTTCCGTTCTCCTTCAGGCTGATGACGTCTAACTCAAACTCTTTCCTCAAGCCGTCCGTCCTGTTGAGGAGCACGTGTCCAGTCAGGCCGTCCCACTGTGCCTGAAAGACGGGGGGGAGGGGGGCACAATCAACTCACGCTTGCCATCTTTATGTCTTTATCGATAACTGTAGCACCAGGAAGTGCCCTGTGGCCATAGATACCGGCAAAGTCTCAATTCGAAGATACGCGACAGGAGAAACGGGGTTTGTGATCCATCTTCTGCCGTCTGAAATGCCATTAATGGGCAAATGTGCACGTGCGATTACAGTAAAGACGGCAGCAGCAGGGGGGTTTTAATTAAACATCGATTGCTTTAATTGAATTACACTGTTGATTTTTAAACTGTCCCTAGGATGTGAGCAACTGCCCAGCTACTCTCCAGCTCTACAGTTCATCCTTTAAGGTGTGAAATTTATGTAGGTTTATGTACCGACTACCACCGTCCGTTCTGAAACTCAGGGCTTGGCATTGTCTGCGCTCGTTGCTTAAACCAACCTGAGGTGTGCACAGTGCTCAAGATGAGATAACAGCTTGTGATTCCCCAGTTAATGGCAAGGGGTGCGGAAGGGAGTGGGGGGTGCGGGGGGTAATCCTCTAGCACGTCTGTTACCATTAGGCCTCAACACAGATAATTAACCCGGATAGGAGCCCCTTCGTTATCGGCTCATTCACGCGACTCAACGATCCGTCCTGCCACGCCCTCGGACCGAGCTGACGAATGAAAACGGGCCGCACGTTTCCGGCGGGTCTCCCCGTAAAACACAGGGCCCCCCGCAAGTCAGTCCGACTCTATCGGCTGCTCCTGAGACACACTGTGATCTACCGCCCGCTCGATTCCGCCATTTTCCCCCATCCCCGCGATGAGGAGAGACCAACGTCAGCGCCATCCGCTCAGTTTCGGTGCAGCGCTACTCCCCCCCGTTCACAGTACCCCGAGCGGCCTTCACCCCTCCCTCCTAACACCACTCCTGCAATTACACTGGGCCACCCACTCCGTGGAGAGCGCGATTATCCTGTTAGACGCCTTTCTTGTTCTCTCGCGAGGAGCGCGGATGTTTATTTAATACGCCGCTGTCTCGGGGGAAGGTCGGGAGCACCTCGGAGAAGGAGAGAGAGAGGAAGAGCTTGAGAGAGAGAGAGAGAGAGAGAGAGAGAGAGTCCTGACAGAGTCCAGTGTACGGTGGTCTTGGTGCACGTAGTGCCTGCAAATTTAGTACATTATTTTTTACAATATGGCATTTTATTCTGTAATGTATAACAGAATGAGACTGAGAGAGAGAGAGAGAAAGAGTGAGAGAGAAACAGAGAGAGAGAGACAATGGCAGGCACTGGGGAGACCACTCTGGAATGAGAAAAAGCAGTGTTGCATCATGGGACAGTAATCTCCCTCCCAGACTTCACAGTACATCAAATATAAAAAGGGGATGATAAACACAGCACAGCCAGAGGCCACGTGGGGGGGTGGGGGGCTGGGGGGTAAAATGTACCAAACTCATGGCGTGGCGTATTCTCGCAACCTGGGTAACGCAGCGGAATTTTAAGCGGGGGCCCGGAGCGATGCCGGGGCGGCCATCGACGACGCAAACGGCGTGGAACTGTGATTAAACACACACCTGCGGTGTAATGTAGCCCTGTCCCCATCCCTCAGAAAGAAACTATCTATCACGCAAACCAAAGGGAATGAACAGAGCAGAAAAAACATAAAACATTCTAATGGACTGTTAAATTAAATATTCCCACCCTGTAGCAAAGGCCTGATCTTTTTTTTTTCCCGCCGCAAAATTAAATTAATATGTGTATCGTTTTATTTTTTTCTTCTTCTTCTTCTTATTCTTCTGAGAATCGCTTTTTGGACAGCTGCCGGCTCAGAGCCGAAGAAGAGAAGAGCTTACGGAGGAAAATAAAACCGTTCGGCGGTGTCAGAGTCCTGAAGTGAAGCATTTAATACATTCTTAACCTAGAAAACCAACATCCAGTTCTACTGGAAATAAGGTGAATGCGCTATATATACCGCTATATATACCGCTATATATACAAATGCAAAAGAATTGGGCCGGTTGTGTTTTTTATTTTTTCATTTTAATAAATTTATAAATTAAGTGCCATCAACTGCTGTGAAAGTAATCCAGAAAGCACTGAGCTGAACCTAATTTTATTTGGGACATTTCTCCGTGGGCTAGGCAATATCACAGTATGACCTATTTATTAATTAATGTATTTATTTAATTATTTATGCCAAGAATAGTGTTACTGGAGTGATGAATAAAATGAAAAATGAAAGGGGCTGCTACTTTGCGCTCAGTTTCTTTCGATAGCACTGACGGCTATCCGATTTCAGCTTGCCAGGACCTGCAGACAAACGCCTGGAGTGAAACAGGCTGGACACAACCTCGCCGATCACATGGTTCGGCCTGTATCTCCACTACACAGCGCACCACACAGTCAGTTAGCGGAGCCCCCTATCTACTCGAGAGGCTTCCGGAAGCTTCCGGAGGGAAAAACGCTGGGAAGGGTGAGAGGGGAGGGAGACGCGGCTATGACGCTATGACACGGCCTTCGGTGGCAGAGCGCGTCTGAGCCGATTGGGCTACTTCAACAAATCCAGGTGTAAATATAGCGCAACGTGCAGTATATTCATAACCTCGGGAATGCGTATTTTTGCGTCATGGTTACAGTGTGGGGCCCGCTGTGAAATATGTGGCGGAGCAGCTGTGTGCATGGTGTGGAACGGGGGGGTCGTGGCATGGGGGGGGGGGGTGGGGGTGTCTTAATACCCTGGCATGCTCGAGACGTGACAGAGGACACGCACGCGAAACCTCCAGTCCTCTCGCACTACATCGTGATGCGTGCTCACATTTCACACGCGTTTCACACGTTCGCACCAGAAGCCAAAATGGCGACAACGGACGAGGAAGCTTATTCGTGTCACCCGTCTGTTGGCACTGGTCCACGCGGAAAATCAAAACTGCTATGCAGACAGTCACGTGTGGCAGTTAAACATTTCTTTTGCACCCTGTGTGAACAAGTTTGTTCTAAGGAATAAGCTTGTTAAGAGTTTGTTCTAAGGATGCTGTTAGCCTAGACTATATCAATGCTGCTCTATAACGCAATTCAATGCACCTCTAGTCTCCTGCATTGTAAGCTGAATTGAATTAGCGTGTCTGCTAAATTAAAGTATGTGTATGTAGTGTCATTTAAATGAAAATAGGCGAGGTTACTCACTTCCTTGAACAGATTCATGAAGCGGGGTCCGAAGCGCCAGGGCTTGTGCCTGTGGCACTGCAGGGAGCTGACGGTCATCTGGGTGGAGCGCTGCGCCGCCACGGCAACCATGTACACGGCGTCGTACATCAGGGCTGCCTCTGTCTGCGGAGAGTCGGGACACAGGCCAGCGAGAGGCCACTTCAAACAAAGCACCGAGAAGGGCAACTAGACTGGTTCCAGGAATGAACTGGGTGTGAGTTAGTGAGTGAGAGAGTGACTGTGTGAGTGGTAAAAAAGAGACTTTAAACAAAGCACCGAGAAGGGCAACTAAACTGGTTCCAGAAATGAACTGGGTGTGAGTTAGTGAATAATTGAGTGAGTGGGTGGTAAAAAAGATGAAGAGGAGCGTTCACCGTCATCACGCCATCCCGGAGACCCATCACGAGTCTGGGTGGGGCCTGCACGCGCTCCATAGACCACTTTTCCATCACGGAGGCCACGTACGGGCTGTCCATGTTGAGTAGGCGGAACCCCGTCATGTTCACTCCGCTGAAGCGGTACGGGTCCAGATCCAGGGCAAACATGTCCTACGAGCGAAACGTCAGAGCTTTCACCCCGAGAAATCACTGCATGCACCCCCTCAAACATTACCTCGCAATAAAGAGTGAATAACCTAACTACTTCCTGCCCAGTTTAGCCCCTGGACCAATAATAAAATATTAAAAACTGAAATTACGACTGCAAAATGTATTGATAAAAGGATAATATGAAAAAATGAGACTCATAACAGATGTTTTTCTGTCATGTGGCGGTTTCTACCTGTCTGAAACACAAAGTGTAAATCCTCCATGTGCTCACCAGAGTAGTGAAAAAGAAGTGGTAATATTCGGTCATCATTCCCATCGACATGATCTGTAAAAAAAAAAAAAAAAAAAAACAACGAGGTCAGCATGTGATAAGCTTGCATTACTGACCCCTCCGTGACTGATCCTACACCTGCTGACTCCCCAAACCTTCCTTTCCAAAACAGCAACTCTGCGCTTTGGGTTTCAGCCTTCTATCTGTGCTTGCTGTGCTGAAAACTGGACAATTTTGGTGTTGCAGGGGTCATATTTGGTCTTATATCACATTTCTGAAAGGGAAAGTAGAGAGGTTCTACAGTAGATGTTTGACACAGCAGAGGATTCATTATCTTGGGAAAATGCAGTTTTTGCATCCGCGGACCCACTGGTACTTTCACCTTCATTTTAACCATCAAAGAATACCATGCTGAACCTCTAATTGCATCAGGCTGCAAATTGCTTCAGTGTTAAAGGTGAAAAAGTAGTTTTTCAAAGCTTTCAACCAATTTAAATGAGCTCCAGGGAACATGTTTATGTGAACTAAAACGCCAGCCAGTCTCAGCTCCACGCAAATCCCCACACCTATACCCATCGCTGTTTGAGGCTTTCTTGAAGGCTCTACAGGTTTCTCTTTCATGAGTATGTTTGTGAAATGTTTGATGCATGAAGGCATATCCTAAGGAAGTAATCTCAGATAAAGCTTGTAAACAAAAAATAATATACAATTAATTAATTAAAAGCATGCCTCCGCATAGCCTATCTGAACATCCCCCCTCCCAACACTGACTTCTTGTATATTCAGATATTTTATTACTTTTACGTTACATTTGGCACATCCAGGAGCAGGAAATGAACACCAGTTCCTAAAACATTCACACACAGAGCTTGAGGGGTTTCGTTCGGTCAATCCGAAAAAGAGGGGCGTGTCCACGCGTCGCGCCACGCCCACCTGCTTGAGGATCTCGGCGGCGGTCTGGTAGGAGCAGTCGAAGATGACGAAGAACTCCTTGCCCTTCTTCATCTCCTTGAGCAGGGGCCGGGCGTCGGCGTTCCCCGGGGGCAGCTGGCGGATCTTCACCTTGATGTTGTACCTGGATGGGGCTTTGATCAGCTCCTGCAGACGCATCAGGCCTTGGAGAAGAACGGACGGGGGAAAAGGAGAAAGAGAGAGAGAGGGGGAGGGGGAGAGAGAGAGAGAGGGAGAGGGAGAGGGAGAGAGAGAGAGTGGCAGAGGTGAATAGCACGGAGCGAAGCTGTTGTGGTTCATTTAACGATCACTGAACTTGACAAAATGTTTGTGTGGAAAATAAATGAGCATATGCCTTTAATTGAGTGAGTCAAAATTATAGAATTATAGACTTACATTGACTGAATACCAGCCATTACGTTACAGTCACTGAACAAGCAGTTTTCGTCCGGACTTATGAACGCAAGTTATTTCAAGAAGGATATAAAGTGCACCACTGCCACTAAATAATCTTAGCAATGGTGCGATGAGAGCTAGACTCAACCAGGTCGTTAAGAAGGTCACGGTAACAAGGCAAATGACGCACAGTAATCAGGTCAGCAACCGTGAAAGGTGACGGTTACTGAACAGTTTCGACACGGCGTCTCCTTCAGCGCTCGACGGGAAGAGCGCCTCGACTTTTGGCGTAGCGCGAGGTGGTGGACCGAGGAAAGCGTCCCGCGGGCGGCCCGTTTCGTGTCTGATCCGGGCGACGGCGGTTTTCGCCATCCTCACTCATTAGCTCGTTGCTAACGCGAGTGTGTGTCCGCCAGGTCCCGACCTGGATATTACACTCCGTGAACGCAATGAACTCCGAGTTCCTGATGAAGGACTTAACCGCAATCAGACACTTCTTCAAGATTGCTTCCCCCGTCTGCCCTCTGTAACCTTAACCCTTTGAAGAGTACGTTTTAAAAAATATATATATCTGCACCAGCAAATCCTTCATCTGCGGCAGGAGGATTTATCCTTATTTCATATTTCACAGGCCGTTTGTCTGATGGGTAATTCATTCACACAGATCTCACTCTTGAGAAATTCATGCTCCCAATATTAGTCTGTGGGCTGAAGTCGCAATCTGCCTAACGATCCCAGTGGGTTTTCCAAGTGGTTCCCTCATTTCTTCACTTAACCCTTTGAAGAGTGGGTTTTTTTCAGGAATGTTTTTTTCAAAACTGCTCTAGAACTCCAGCGTTGTCAGTGTTCTAAAACTCCATTGGTTTCAATTACCAGTAATTGACTGTTACATCATCATTAGAATATTCAGTTAAGAACATTCTAATCGCGTATTCTTGATCTCACACCTTAAAGGGTTAAATTCAATCACGCAAAGTCGTGGCAAGAGAGCTCAGTGCCAGAAGTAAACCACAGGCTATAACGATAAAAAATTAATGCGAGTTTTGATCATAAAAAAAAGAAACACTCTATGGCAGTGATCTTCACTAACGAGTGGCTGGTAATGGGTGCACGCATTAGTTTCAGGCCTGCACTAACACAACTTCAAATAATTAACCAATGGTCTTCAATCAAGAACCTTTATTAGATGAATCACCTATACCGGCCATACTTGGATAAGACTGGGAGGCTGCTGCATTATGGGAAACGAGTACAAGAGTCTGGAATTTACGCTCCATAGAGCTTCTCACTGGGACTGTAGCCTTCCAGAGCTGTTCCAATTTACATACAAGGCGGAGGGGGGCAGCCCAGTCCATCACGAGGTGTCAAACTCCAGTCCTGGAGGTCCACAGAATTTGCAAGGATTTACAGAGGCACAGCTGAGAATCGGGTTAATGAATCACAATCAGTGAGGCTGAATGCTGTAACAGCACCACTTTCTGTGCAAAGCCTTTTGAAGGTGTGACATCACTAACATGTCTTTAGAGTGTTCTTAACTGAACATTGTAATGCTGATGTTACAATTACTACTTGTATTTGAAAGCAGTTTAATTCTAGAACACACTGACTTACAGTTTGAAAAAGAAACAAAAAAACATTCCAAAATAACCTACACTTCAAAGGGTTAAATGAAGAAATGAGGGAACCACTTCTTCCGTTGCCTTAGAAAACCCACTGGGATCGTTAGGCAGATTGCGACTTCAGCCCACAGACTAATATTGGGAGCAGGAATTTCTCAAGAGTGAGATCCGTGTGAATGAATTACCCATCAGACAAACGGCCTGTGAAATATGAAATAAGGATAAATCTTCCCGCCGCAGATGAAGGATTTGCTGGTGCGGATATATTGGTGCGGCTGGTAAACAAGGTACCACAATGACCCCCCACCACCAATCCGTCTCCCTCTCGCTCTCCCTCTCTCTCTCTTTGAGTTATATAAGGCTATAGAACAAATAGCTTTCAGGGGCTACCTGGCATATATTATATATTTGCTACTGCAGTGTGTTATTGAGGGAGACATTTTTACTAGCTGTCCCGCACAGTGACCCCCCTACAGGAACGAACAGCACAATTTCAAAACCGCTTTTCATCAGATATTGGTTGCCTAACCGGGCTCCTTTAAAAAAAACCTTTTGACACCCAAGAGATGCTTCTCCAGAGTAACAACTTGTCCCAAAATACCCCCTTCAAGAGCCACAACACTAAACCAAAGTATTATTTCAGCGTGCGCATGCCTGGGCTTCCACCGACAGCCGAGGCAGAACTCTTAAACCCCTCAAATTAAAAGAGCTAAATCAGGGCTGAGATTGCGTACCTGCGCGCTCGACTTCGGTGACAAACGACAAGCAGAGTGAACAGACAACAGCAGCGAAGACATAAAGCACTCCACTCGAGCAAAGCAATAAAGAATTCCTTTCCTTCGTTTGTATCCCCCCCCCCCCACCTAATTAATTACCTCATTAATTACTCCATTAATTTCAGCATCACATAGCTGCCCCCCCCCCCGCCCTCAGTAGCTCACACTACATTGAGGTCAGAACCAGAACCAGACACAGCTGACTAAACCAGTTACATAAATCTTACGGACCACAGAGATAAAATAATTACACTAACGACTTACAATTCTTTTTATTTACTCAGACTGGGGGGGGGGCGGGTATAAATTCAAACCAGAACTTCTTCAATCACCCAAAAGCGTCACAAAGTCCCCTTGTGCACATACAAATACAATCGTCCAAACTAGGGGAGCGTAGCACCAGGACACCAACTTGAAGGCTGACTTAAAAATAAATAAATAAATAAATAAATAAATAAACAGGCGAGCTTTCCCCCCCCCTCAGCACATATTCAAAATATAAATTCCTTTAATGACCCTGTAATCATCCAGTTTCCACTTGAGTGAGGATGAATCGGTTTTAATAATAAGCTTCAACTGCTGGCAGATTTGGTACAAAGCTTTCCCAATGAACCAAATATTGCATATTAGAAAGTAATTTCTCTGAATGAGCGCAAAGCCGAGGCGCATAAATAATTTGAGGCCCGCGCTAACACGAGAAAAAAAACCTCGTTCGTGTTCGCGATTCGGGACGACCTTTAACGTAGCGACGGTGACCTTGCTCCACGCTGCAGAGGCGGACTGAGTAACACAGGCAGATGATAAATGGTGTGTGTTCTTAAATCCGATTTTCCCCCGCTCTACTCGCCTGTGGACCACCTAGAGCAGGGGTTCTCAAACTAGGGGGCCCGCGGCCCCCCCCGGGGGGTCAGTGGCCGGAAGCCAGGGGGTCCGTGAAAAATTATAGGCTGCATTGTTCTGATATATATATTTTTAAATTCAGTAAATACATATCGTCATAAAATCATATAAAATATGAATGACAAACTCATAGCCTATACAGGAGTGTGAAAAATATGAAATGATTTGTTCAATACGTAAATGAGGGGGACCATGGAGTCAAGAACAGAAGAATGGAGGCGGACGGGAGAACTGGAAGTGGGCGGAGCTTCCGGTAACCGCGATCTTTCACTTGAACCAGCCCTTGTGTTTGTCTGTGAACAGCAAAGCCGCCCGATCGGCTGAAACAAGTCAGCGACTGGCAGCTAATTGCACAGTGGCTCCACTCATTTTAGATGTCATGACACTGGAATGCTTCCATGATTAGCATACGGTGCAGGCAGGTACATCCGCACTGACATCGCTTTTTTAGACAGGGATATCCTTCGAAAAGAAAGACTTGCCGAAAAGGTGCAATGCCTCGCTGCTGTTGTGCTGTTCTCAAACCGGGGGGGGCAATGCGCACCGGGGGCCGGATTTAATGAGACGTCTCACTGAGACTTTGGCTGGATGGCACAGATAATACATTGTGATGAGAATGCGAGTTTGATTGATCCTCCTTCGTCCTACTACCCCCCCCCCCCCCATCTCTCCCCCTCTACCCCCCCTCTGAGCCCTGAGATGAGCAGCTGGGCTCTCACATTTGGGCACTGTGACCTTTAAGGGAAATGCGATGGAATCTGCTCGTGAAAAAACCCATCTCGCGCACTGCTAATCAGCAAAGGATTATGGGATATATCAACCTGCTGCCACACACTGTGATTCAGTGAAGCGTTGCCTGGGTAAAATGAAGCCGGGTTCTGTTTTCTGTCACCATATGTAGCACCAGCGCAGTATAACGCTTAGGGAACTGGAGTAGTAACTGAAAGGTTGCGGGTTCGAATCCCAGCTGAGGCACAGTGTTAACCACAGTATTAACCATAAAGCGCTTAGTGCAGGTTGTAGTGGCTGTAAAAAAGCTCTATAATACAATAAAACGTGGCCCCATTTACCGGTGCTGTCCTCGTAAACCACCGTCACGGCCCTCCACTGGTAGAACTGCACCACGTCCAGGATGGCCCGGCTGATGGAGGCGTGCTCGGGGTGCAGGTTGATGTAGAAGGTGTCCCGGTTGTCCACGGAGGGGTGCTTCCAGCGCGTCTGGATGTGCGGCACCTCCAGGGCGTTGCAGATGGACTGCACCGCGCTGACCGAGGAGCTGTGGGAGGGGCCAAAGACCGCCGCCACGCCCAACGCCAGCTGGTCGCAGGCTGGGGGGGGGGGGGGGGGGGGGGGTTTAGCGATTTTATAGGTGCATTCTGCAGATATATTGTAAATTATTCAATATGAATTTTCTTATGCATTGTCTTTATATTTCATGCTTTGGCAAGAGTTTTTTTTTTGACATTCCAAAAAAACTTGAAACGAGTGTCTGATATGAGTGTCTCCCCTACATTTTTTACTCAAGGTCAACTTTCAACTTTTATTCGCCAGGAAGTCACTCTGAGATTAAAACATTTTTTTACAAGGGAGAGCTGGCCCAGACTTAGGCCAGTAAAACGAGGAGTGTGTGTCATATGGGGACACTGGCTCAAAGCTGGTCTCCCGGCCAATTTATTTAGCAAAAATCTTGCTTCTCAAAAATACATTTTACTATTGTACCTGTACAATAGCTGCTTTTTTGGCAAGCACCTGGTAACATGTGGCACTATGCAATAAGTTTCAACACAAAAGAGAGAGCCTCCTCAATGTTGCACTGTTCTGTTCATTGTAGAATGTGAATAAAGAAGACAAAGCACAGATCTCACCCAAGAATAGGTCCGAGTAAAATGAGTCTATTGAAACTCCTGAGGCTTCATTGAGAGCTGATCTTGTATGCCGAAGCACAACACTCAGATTGCATAACAGTCCATACATAATTCAAAGCCATTACAAAGCTATTTTCTGGCACTAGTTGTTGCCACCGGGCGAACATAACAACTTGGTGAAAAGTGGGATAATGTATGCAGTCGGTTGATGGAATCACACAGAAGATATTTCCCCAGATGTGACGCTCACCTCTTCGCGAGGCTTCAAAGCTGTCAAAGACGTTTATTCTCTGGATGTCGTACGTCAGCGTGGTGTTGGGCATCAGGGTTTTGTTCCGGTTGATGTTGGTGACGGCGAATTTGAAAGCGAGCTCTTCGACGCTCACGGGCTCGTTCTCCATGGTCTCGAAAATCCCTCCTGCGGAGAGGAACGGAGGGAGGGAAAGAGGGGAAAAGTGACAGAGTGAAAGGGTGTAAAAAAAAAAAAAGAGTGCAGCGGTCAGTATATCATCAACCTTTCAGCAGATGTGGAAGGGCATCGGGGAGAACATGGGGAACTGTGGCAGATTGCCCTTTGCATAACAGAACACGCCACAGCGTAAGAAAGCTAATTAAGACAGAAAATTCAGTCTTTCGTGTCACTCAAAAAGTCATTCTTATGAGTGATCCCCAGAATGATTAAATGGGAGCAGTTTTCATTTTTTAAACATCCATGATACAAAAATGGTGATTATATATATATATTTTTTAAATCCACAGGCACACTCATATTTCAAAATCTGTATGCATGCCTAACAGAAAACATTATGAGCAATATTTTCATGATAGATTGTAAATTAAACAAGAATCACCACTAATCTGTCCGAGAGACATAAATATGCCTTGCATACATCCATTATGGGTGCATTCATCTGCTATGCATACATAACAAACATGAAAATACAAGAAGATTGATATTTTAAAGAGAACATACATCCACATGTTGTACACATACGTATGTGGAAATAGTGGCGCTTAT
Source organism: Anguilla rostrata (assembly GCF_018555375.3). Classification (NCBI taxonomy): domain Eukaryota; kingdom Metazoa; phylum Chordata; class Actinopteri; order Anguilliformes; family Anguillidae; genus Anguilla; species Anguilla rostrata. The sequence continues at coordinate 49,471,978 of NC_057941.1, forward strand.
TACCATGGTTACGAAAGGGTTATGTTCTTGTCTCGCTCCCGGAAAGGCAACTGCACTCGTCTAATTGGCTTCACACGTTACTAGAACTACCTGATACTTTATAATGAGAGACAATTAATGCCACAGAGAGTCAAAAGTCGACGTGTTTGGAGGGGGAACAGATCCTGTGCATTTAAAACACTTCATTTTCTCCAACCTTGCCTTTATTTAAAACCAATTTTCACATCTCTGAATTGCATGCAACTTTTTCATCTAGTAGTATAATTAAACGGACCAAGTGGTCAAACTGTGATTCAGACAGTCTGTGTTGATAGTACCTATGAATTCTTTGCTTTCCATGGCTTTAAGTGTATTTATCATACTCCATAGGGTACATAAAAGCTGTTATATAAAATAAATACTATGACAACTACTAGCCTACTTTACATGATTAGCGCGTGGCCAGCATTCTGATCCAGACCCGCTCGCACATTGAGTAACATCTTCGTTTCCACCAGGGATACCAATGTTCAGTTGTAACCAGGGGGGCGACGGGCTTGCGAAAGACCCAGACAGTCTTCATTCAGGGCTGTGCTTTCTGCGTCGGGTTTTGGTCGTAATAGGAGGGGGGAATTAAAATCATTACAGCACAATGCGCTCGAATGTTTCAATCGCCTCTGCGCAATGGGGTGATAAGGGATGCATTTTTCTCTGCCGCGGATGCCGACGAGTGTGGTAAAAGAGATGAAGGAACGCGCCGTTTCCCCCGAGGACTGCACGTGCTCGCTACAGAACAAAGAGGTTCTGCCGGTTATCGTCGCTCATTCACCAACCCGAGTTACCGGTCGGGAAATTAATCAGCCGCTCACACGCGAATCCACTCTGGAGCGCAATCAACGCCGCAGTCCTTTCTTAAAACTTCTTTCAAATTTTGGATTTTTTAAATGCCATTGTTCCATTTCCCAACGTTGTAATCTACCAAAAAATGAATCATCATTGCCCTTTGTTAATGGAATAGTTCAACCCAAATCTTAAATCATCCTTCTTTTAATGGACGTTAGTGTTTCTCTGGACATACATAATGGCACCTTCATTAAATCTGGCAGGGTTACTTAACGCTCATGTACAAAGCATCCATTTTACTGCCAAATGCCTATTCTTGTGTAATGGTGAAGTAATATAGAACATAAAGAACATATAGGCCTATCCCACACCCACCAAAAACAACTTTCCAGGCTCGTATTTGGTTACGGTGGGTGCCTTGTTAATGGGATTAAGTTCTGCCGCACTGGGTTGAAACACTACGAAACCGCATTTAATGGATTAGCGAGAACTGAAACAAATCTGCCGGTCTGAGATATGCATGAAAACCAAATCAACACACGGACACACAGATATCGAGGGATATTCAGTCTCAGGTTTCTTCGGCCTATGCAAAAGAGACGACGGTTGGCGTTTAAGATTAATAGGGAAACGGATAGCCTCGGTTTCCAGCGCGTTCCAGGGGACTGCGGTAATGGGATTTAAAGCGCGGTTTGCAGAGATAGCGGTTCTGTGATATAGCATTTCACACGGGGCAGGAGGAAGAAAAGTTAAGCCTGTGCCAAAGTGCCCTGCTGAGAGTATTACGCTGGAAATTTTCACTGCCCGTGAGGCAGTATGGGGGATAAAAACTTCCACAAACGGCGATAAAAAAAGAGCTGGTCTGCAGCTGGTCAGAAATTAATCCGTTAAAATATTTATTTTTCTAAAGATTGCTTCTCGGTTGCTGGCTGGGTGGGCCAGGATTCATATGAGGGGGGTGGGACTGAGTCTCTCTCCAGTTCTCCATTGAGCCTGATCATATAATGATGATCCTTTACGCAATAACCCGGTTGGACAACTGGAGTGATTTTATTTAATTTTTTTTAAACATGCATATATTAAAAAAAACGTTTGATCGTTGTCTATGCTGAAGAAGTTCACAATAACAACGATATGACAGCTTATGAGTTATGAAAGCCCAATAAAACTGGTCATTATGCTGAGTAGACACATTATTTAATGATGTATAACCTCTTAAAACTGCTTCCATCACTGCAAGCTTGTTCTGATTAATTCAGCATGTACACACAATATGGTGAAATCATACCGCATCTTACCATTACATCATTTAGTGTATCAGGTCCCAGTGACAAAGTAATTAATCTCACAACGACCTTATGAGCAATGAAGGAAAAATCAAGCGGTTTTGCAATTCTCCCAGGTTCATGCTCAGCATAGAGTTTCACCAACATGGAGGGAGTATCAACAGACCATAAAACACCCCCCTCAAAATGCAATGTGCCAGAGAATAGGCAGCGGCTGGAAAAGATAGCCCCCAGCAATGGTGAGCTTGGCTCGAAACGCACATTAATTTCCCCCTCCCCCCCTTAAACACAGTACAAAACGATGATATTAAATAGAAACAACTGCTCAGAAGCCCACAGGAATTTCACTATCATCTGAAGACAGTATATAACTGCGGGCAGCTGGAGGCCAGGCCAGGAGCAGGTCAGTTTTTACAAAGCCCCGTTGTGGAAATAACTAAGCCTTCCCTCAGTAGGACCAGTCAACACAATTTTCCCCAGAGCCGTTTGCGCATTGGCTGAGCAACAATGTAGTGAAATGGTTGGGGGACACTGGGCTCGCAAGTCCCGGGTTGCAGGTTCGATTCCCAAGCGGCTGCTGTACCCCTTGAGCAAGGCACTGACCTGACACACTTCCATAATCCTGTTGCGTAAATGGACTTTATGAAAAAAGAAAAAATACTGTAGGCTGCTCTGGATATAGGCATCAGCTAAATGCCAAGAATGTTAATCTTGCCGTCCCCAGACAACTACAGGAGCTATCTGACGGCACTCCCAATGACCAAGCCACCTATCTGACTAGCTTTGGTGCCAGTTGTCGAGGCGCTGAGGTTTATACTGTACAAATTGGCACTGCACTGCTCCAATAGAGTCAGCTATTTCACATTCTCTAAACAACGAACCCTCGTCCCTGCTTGGTTTGAACTGGACACGAGCGGATGGATCACTGTTGTGACCGGGGGCAAATACATATTTGTTTTGGATTCAAATACTTTTCTGTGCTCTGTTGATCTTGCCTGGTGTGACTGAGCCTGCCAATATGACCAGAAGACAAAGAAAATATTGCCAACGTTACGAGTCACCCCTCATTGCATGAGATCACTGCCTTTTTTTAAATGTGTAGGTCAATCTGTGCCGCTGACAAACTCAGCGCTTTACTGGATCAGCTCAATTAGGTCTGAGGGCCACACAGGCCGTTAACTCCGCCCCACCACCCGCCTGCAAACCCCCTGAACCGGGACACCCCTACAGCCACCGCTACCCCTGACCAGCGCAGTCACGAGCGTGGAACTGCTCGTGAGATTGCAATAATTATTTTATTTATTTATTTTTTTTAACAGGAACGAGACTGAAAAATAAGTGGGTCGGGGAGATTCCTCTCAGGATATTCTTCGTCAAGCTGACAGCATTGGAGTTGCAAGCCCAATTCCCTGGACCATTATGCAGCGCTGCCGTCTTAAACTGAGATGAGGACAAATATATTACTAATCGGCATTTATTTGGGCAAGGTGTAAAGCGCTCTAGTGCAGTTTCTTAAAACTATGTGTTGGGACCAAAAATGGGTCACAGGATTGTGTGAGTCTGTAGTCCTCTAGGCTACAGACTCGCACAACCAATTTCTAATTTGGGTCCTGATATTAAAAAAGTTTTTTTTTTCTAATTTGGGTCCTGATATTAAAAAGTACATAAGGACATAAGAAAAGTGATGACGAGAACAGGTTATTCAGCCCAGCTAGACTCGTCATTCTTTTTTTAAATCGGTGCACGCAAGAAATAAGAAAACTCTGGTAAGAACCAGTGCTCTAGTGCAAAAACTGAAATGTGTGTGGGGGGGGGGGGGGGGGCATGCACAGACATTTGGAGGGGCAGGTGCTCAAGCAATGAAAAATCCTCCCCCCTTCTGAATGATTGGGTGGCCCAGAGCTGGCAGCCGAAATAGAACCCTCTGAAGCTTAGCATCCTTTTTCCCTTTGAAAAAATAGGATTTTTCTTCCCAGCGACGCCCATGAGTCCAAATCAGACAACCGGCGTAATGAAATGACAGGTATCCGAACAGAAGCTCTTTCAAAGAGCGATGAAGCGAGCATCTCCTTCGCCGATTCAGACTGCCACAGAACAGCGGCCTGGAGATTGAGAAGTGCGAGTCTCCTAACCACTACGGAGGGGAAGAAATGGAACGCCGTCTTCTCTCAGCCATCCATCAAATTCAAATTTGAGAAAAAAAAAAAAACTGTTGTTGACAAAGCATTTGCACGTGCAATGCAAGTGTAACTAAGTACAAAATCATCCCCCAAATAAATGTAATGTAAGTGCATAGAACACATACAGTAATGCTGTCCATAAACATAAATAAAGTCACATATAGACATTTTCATTTTGGGAATTTAGTAAATGCGTTTATCCACCACAGCTTAGTGTATATAACGAGCCTGGAAGAGCAGGACAATAAAAACAGGCACGTAAATAAAACAATGCATGTGAATGCTGAAAGAAATTCAACAACGTCAATTCATAAAAATATTTATTTATATATATATATCCGTTTTAAAAGGGGCAACGCTCTCTAATCAACATGTCGGCAGTTGCACCCAATGCCATAGCGCCTGAGTCAGTTAGGCAGCAAATCTCCATCTGCGCTCCCTCACTCGGCACGTGAATAGCCGGCGCGACATGCAATATTTAAAAGACCAGCATGGAAAAGAGACTATATAAAAGATCGTTAGAGTTACCGGGCGCATACAAGCCGGTGATACGTCTAGAGAATTGACACTTTAGACATGATGGCAGCGACGCTGATTTGATTTCGGTGCGGTTTTTCAGCTTCATCTGTGACAGAGAAACTGCCACGGCCGTTTTATTCCCCCCATTAGTGTTAGCGAGAGGTACCGGCGACCTCCCTCTGGAACACTTAAACAGTAAAATAAATAAATAAATAAAGGAGTTTGCGAAGGTTCCGTCTCTGCGTCATCGGGAAGGACGCCGAAACCACTCTTTGCGCGCTGTAATATAACAGCCGTATGCAGACGCCGCATTTCGCATTAACCCTAACATTAGCCTAGCACTTTGCCAATTAGAGGATTTATCGGCGTATATAAACGGCTCGTTAAGGCCTTTTATTCTGCCGTCCCCGGTTCAGAGAAGCTGATCTCAGCAGCTTCGCGCAGCACTTACGCTGTTTTATTACCAACACGGACGAGCCAGGAAATAAACACGCCTCATGCACTATTGACATTTATTTGTATGCATTTCTTGCCTCTCTCAGCTTTTCTCTGAACGGACTCTAATAAGCTCAAAATACGTTTGTACTGAGTGGGCTCCCATGCAATGTCACTGGCTCACTGGTCTGAACCAATCAGTATGCTCTGTTATGTAGAGAAGGGCTGTCCAAACCTGTCTCTGGGGTATCTACCATCCTGTAGGTTTTCACATCAATCCGAACAAAGCACACTTCATTCAACAGCTAGAGATCTTGTTGAGCTGCTAATCAGTAGAATCAAGTGTGCCAAATGAGGGTTCAAATGAAGACTGACAGGAGAGTAGATCTTCAGGAAGAGGGGTTGGGAAACCCTGCTGTAGAGCAATACTTGACTTGATTGACAGACCATTTAAGCTCCGCCCATCATTGGTTCTTGAAACCTCTTCTGTTGCCAAATTGTGTTCTCCCTCATCTTTGGTTGTCGTAAAGACCGGTTAGCATCTCTGGAATCAAACGATTGACTCCCAGCAGGCAGAACGTGAACGTTCTCGCCGAGTTTCTCCAACGTTGCCGCAACGTTGCGGCCGAACGCAAGTGGGACAACGCCCCGGAATCTGGCGCAGTGCTAACCGGCCAATGAGAGGAACTCCCGCCAACCGCCAAGAGGCCCCTGGGAAATTTTCACAGTCGTCTCATTAAACCGCTTAAGCATCGACTTCTCTCGACTCAGGGAGATTTGCGAAGGCTAGGACTGGACTGGCTCATGAAAGCCGGCAGCCTGTTTGATATGTCGAAACGGAGCCCCAGCCAGTGGCAAGGTTTTCGGCCGGCATCGGGATTTCACCGCCGCCCGCTGTCTGGTGTTTCAGCGAATATCAACGCTACGGTTAATGTATACTTGGGGAATCAGTGGGGCTGGCCGTACTGGAATACTGCAGGCACCCGGCGAAATGTTCGGGTTTCGGGGCAGGGGCAGGGGCTTCAGTCAGACGGGGCCTTAGGCCATTGCCCATGTCTATATCCAGCTCTGGGCATCGGTGTTGTGTAGTGGTTTTGGCACCGGCCTTGAAAATCAAAAAGTTGTGGCTTTCGATTCAATACCTATATATGTGTGATATCAGAACGCAGCAATGATTTGTATATTTCCACGTATATTATGCGGTGTTGTAATATCTTCATAATTTGTTTTATCTCAGTATCTTGGATCTTTGGGATCTGCCTTTTTCCTATGGGAGACCACTGTCACTGGCTTTGTTAAAGTTAGGAAGTGCACAAGCCCCAACCTATCCACTCACAATGAGCAAATCTGCCCCGAATAATTGCAGCCAAACATTCTGTACAGTACACAGGTATTCTCTATATCAGGGGTGTAATCCAATCAGGGCCGGTGTGGGTGCAGGTTTTTGTTTTAGCTCAGCACTAAGACACCTGGCTCCACTTAATTTAAAAGTCTTGAGTGAAGACTTTGATCAGGTAATTAGCTGAATGGGGGGTGTCTTAGCGTTGGGCTAAACCAATAACCTGCACCCACGCCGGCCCTTTTCGGATAATATCAGACACCATCCAGCCGTACTGTATATCTTCGACAGGGCAGGAAAAATGAGAGAGACACACACACACGCACACACACACGCGCACACGCCATGCGGGCGCTGACGCTACCGCGCGGCGCAGATGAAGCGGCGTACGGGTCATTGAGCGCGCGGAGAGCAGAGGATGGCGGAGAGAGAGAGAGAGAGAGAGAGAGAGAGAGAGATTCGCCGACCGCGGCACGGGCGCAGCGTAGTGTAAAAATGCCACCCCATTTCCATTTAGATCTGTCTGCGGGGAGCTCCTGTGGCTCCCTCCCACTGCCCGCCCCCGCCCCCCCCCGCAACAACAGAAAGAACAGTAATCTTCTCCGGGCTGAGATACAGGGGGTGGGAGAGGGGGCACTTATTAGTATTGGTTGGACGGATCAATCTTTTTGAGATCATGTCATGTTTTAATGGCTGCAGGATTGTACGAAAGCAGTCTAGCTGGTTGGGGGTGGGGGGGGGGAGTTATGGAACTGTTGGAGGAGGTGCTAAACCTCCCTCTTTCACACAAAGGGAAAAAATAAACACAATATATATATATATTTTGGTTTTCAGCAAAACACTATAACGCTGCTTTTTTTTTTTTTTAAGATTACCTTCCTTATGAAAATCCAGGAAAACAAAAAAAAAATTAAGGTACCGAATCGCTTATTTTAGTTGCAAAGAAGCTACGTGCCTTTCCATTTGTGTTCTCCCGTGGAATTCCCCTGCTGGCACACATCTGTTCATATTTTCTGTGCACTGCAAAAACGGATTTGAGAAAACACATCGAATGGTGCCCTGTGCCCCCACAACACCCCCCCCCACCACCCCACCCCTGACCTCTGACCCCCAAAACTACACATCTGTGTGACCCAGTCTTGCAGGGGAAACCCTGGGTGCCACTGGAGGTACCCACAGGCTCTAATGAGCCCAATCCCAAAGATCATGTGCTGTGCCTGACCAGCCCACGGCCCCTTCCATCTGATTGGTTCTGAGGCGGCCAATCACATGGCACGGACACTACAGCCAGGACAGCGGCATATGATTGTAATTCTCTCACACTCTCAGAGGCAATGGGAGAGAAATGAGAGAATTCTCTCTCCCTCGCTTTCTCTCTCTCTCGAAGGCAATGGGGAAAGAGATCTCTCTCTGTCTCTCTGTTTCTGTTTCTCTCTCTCTCACTCTCACTCTCTCTCTCGAAGGCAATGGGAGAAGAAATCTCTCTCTCTCTCTCTCTCTCACTGTCTCTTTGAAGGCTATGGAGGATGAGATCTCTCTCTCCCTCTCTCTTTCTCTCGAAGGCAATGGGGAAAGACCTCTCTTTCTCTGTCTCTTTGTTTCTGTTTCTCTCTCGCACTTGCTCTCACTCTCTCTCTCAAAGGCAGTGGGGGGAAGAAATCTCTCTCACTCTTTCTTTCTCACTGTCTCTTCGAAGGCGATGGGGGAAGATATCTCTGTCTCTCTCTCTCTCTCTCCCTTGCTCTCTCTCTCTCTCTCTCTCTCTGGGAAGGGAGGAGGGGAGAGCCTGGGGAGGGAATCGATAAGCCATTAACTGGCAGATGATCCGGAGTAAAGTAAGGACAGTCTGGACTCGTTAAAGCCGGAGCAATTAAAAGCAGGAAGTGCAGGGGTGGGGGATTACCCTTGGACCAGGAGAGGAGCAGCGATGGCGGTTGCCGCTGATCTGGGAACTCTAACGACCTCGTTAACGGCCTCATTACTGGAGCGAGCAGCGGCTTCTCCGCTGGGAAGTATGAGTGACAGGCACTGGCCAGATCAGCAAAGGGCGGGGAGGGAAGGGGGGGGGGGGGATTGTTTCGGGAAGTGTGATACACTGTACAGTACACCTACTCGCCATATTCCACCGCCTCCCTGTGTGTCGTAGCCGTATGGCTGTGCCTGATGGCTGAGCTGCTGATTTTATGTGACTGGACAGACACGATTGGTTACGCCCTGAAAAGTGCACCGCCCTTCGCCAGGCACATAGGAGAGGGGGTACACTTCCTGCCACACAGGAAGTTGATGCGAGGGGTGTGTCCCCACCAACCCCAAACATGGCGCGTGTCAGGCATGCCATCCAAACACTGGCAGGTGTCCTCACACAGCTCTAATGGCCTGACAGAGAAAGGCAACCCCACCTCATTACACTGCATTACTGGACTCTTATCCACAGAGAACTACACAAACTTCTTTGCACAAATAAAAATAGCATCCATTTATATGGCTGTGTAAATGTTTACTGAAGCAATTCAGGTTAAGTATCTTATCTCAATGGTACAACAGCAGGGTCCTTCCTGGGAATCAAACCAGCAACCCTTAGGTTATAAGCCCAGTTCATATCATGCTACACTCCCTACACCTCCAAAGCCACCGATTCCAATGACCCAAATTGGACAACAAGGAATGTGTCGAGTACCTCAGTTTGAATCTGCTCTGGGTGAGGTTACAGGAAGCTTGGTCGTGTTTCTTTTTTCTTGACGGAATCATTTGGATCCCTTTATAAAACAAGCCCACAGGCCAGGCTGACCACTTTTCACCACCCTGTATAAAAGTGCAGAGGGATTAATTTTGAGGGACAGTACACCGCCTTTCGTGTACTTCTAAAATTACCCCCTTATCTTCAAACAGGAAATACGCAGCCCGGGCCATTTCTCAGCTAATAAACTGTAATTGGTATTGCTGGACAAAAACTCCCAAATGAATGACCGTAGACTAGAAATAATCTATATTTCTCAATACCAAGTATTTTTTTATTGTGTATGTTTAGAGATACAGTAACTGTTGTGCTTTCAAGAAAATGTGTTTTTCAGGTTAATAAAGTGCCTGGTAATAAACAGAAAGTTCGGAGGACAAAAACTCCCAAATGAATTACAAGAAGCCTGAATCTATATTTCTCAATATAAATTCTAATTTCTCAAAAAAAAATAAAACAAAAAATGCTTTAAGATACAGCATTTCCAGTAAGTTGAGACCGTAAACTTAACCGTGTTTGTGGCCATTCCATCATCGGATGAGACCGGAGTGCTTAGCCTGCTGGTTTTGGCGTGATTTTTTCCTCTCCCACAGGGCCTGTAAACATCTCTGCTCACTCTTATGTGAAATGGAACCCAGCCCAAATGAATAAAGGGGGCGAGCTCGCCTCCCAACGCCACTAAAGCACCCTCAACCAAAAACTCGACGGCCCCCTAAACCACCGGAAGTGAACTTGGAGTGAACGTCCATTCAGAACGGACACGCCATTTGAGACCACCAGCGCACAGGTTTAGACAATTTTACATTTAAAAAAACAAAATTTCATTAGTTTCTATTTATAAATCTGAAAAAAAGGGAAGTATACATCTCTATCTTGGGGCTTCTTTAACGAATGGTTCAACTGCAAGATTCAAAAAGTGATTGCAAGTGGACTTTTAAAATAGCTCAATGCCTTTTCTTCTCTTTAACTCCTCTTTACACCTGAGTCACGGTGTACAGATGACCCGGCTGGATCAGCGTTGGACGCCCAGCTCAACAGACAAACCTACCTGCCCCATTTGTCAGAAGGCAGAAGCCATTATTTAAAGTATTCATCCATAAACATTCAATCTGCCACCAACTCCTCTGGAGAATGCACGTCTTCCAACAAAAAAAACCCCCAAACATCTGAACCCTGCTTCCACAGAATCACCCCCCGATTCAGCACAAGCATCTTTCAGACAAGATGGCAAATTCAATGACATTTGTTACATTGTACTATAAGAGGGAAAAATGTGGTGGGGAAGGGGGGGGCATTGTCTTTAAAATGAGAATTAAAAAATTAGAATTTCCAAATGGAGTTGGAGAGCAGTGTAACTCTAAAGGGGGAAAGTAATTGAACGGTGCACTCACATGAGCAATTTTTGGAACACGACTAAAATTAGGAAGCCTCGCGAAGTGCGAGAAATTTTGGGAAAGTTTAACAGCATTAGCGGCATACGAGGACACGTAAGCTTTTGCGAAGGCTCCGCGCATTTTACCGTCGCACCATCCTCCCGGCGTCGTTAGCGAGACGAGCAAGAGAGACCCACAGCTCGGTCGCCGATTTAACATTTCTGACAGATACACGGTCTCCCCAGAGCAAAACACACATACGCGATCGGTTCACAATCCGGCTTTGAAGCGGCACCGTTCTTTTGATGTGGGAAAGTTTATCGTTCTGGTTTAGCTTTGAACAGAGATTTTTTATCGTCTGACTCCGGCAGGCCAACAGTACATTATGCTGTATTACACTGCATTACGTTTATTCAGCAGATGCTCATATCGATATGGACAAGTTAGGAGAAACATACGTGGTTTCATCAATAACATCACTATTGCAAGTGAACTACGCCAACCAAGAAACAAAGTACAAATCACAAATCCATACATTCCACACCTATAGCAAGCCCTTACAAGAGGAACGAAATAGCTAAAACCATAAAAATAACATACTGTGAATTAGTGCAAAGGTTGGGAGGGCTAGGATGGGAAGAGAACGGAATCAGGATGTCTGAAGGGGTGGATTTTCAGTCTGTGCTGGAAGGGAGCCAGTTATTCTGCTGCCCTGGTCATTTTGGGAAGCTGTGAGACTAGTTGACAGGCATCAAACATATTTTAATATTTGATGAGCCTTTTCAATAATAAAATTTGTTTTTTAAATGTGCATGCTCCATCTGTCACAGCTTTTCTAAAGGCAACAAGAGCAGGTTAAAACCTAGTATATGGCTGGACCTAACACACGTGATCCGGCCGACCAATAGTGTGACTTCATCACTCAGTCAGTCAGTCACAGACATTCGCATCTGTAGGGTTGGCCCCGCTGTTGCCGTCCAGCCAAAAACATTTCAGAAACCACTTGCAAAGAAGGGACACCTAACTAAAGAAAGGACAAACATATCTTAAAAGATAATTATATGCAAATACACATTACAGACACCATTCAGTGTCATTTAGCTGAGGGACAATCAGCCTTGTTATATGATTTCAGTTATATTAGGTGGGTCTGAAGTTCTCAAACACTACGTTAGGTAAGGGGTCCGCAACCCTGGTCTTGTACAGTCACGGGGTCCGAAGGCCTTTGCCTTCTCCTCTGAATCAGCGAGGTATTCAGACGCAAGGACCCAGGTGAGTGGAGTCGAAGGGACAATTTATAGTTTTCATTTGCTCAATCAAGTGCTGAGTAACAATGGAAACCAGCAGAACCTGTGGCTCTCCAGGGCAACAGACCTGGTGCTTTATGTGAAGGTTCTCTGCAACAGTCATCAAACCAGAAACCAATACTGTTAAATCATGAGTGTCAAATCAACTCCAGTGCCTGTGGCCCCCAAAACATTCCCCGCAATCGCACAATTGGTCAGAATCGGACACAAGTGTGAGCCTACCAGTAGCTTGGGTTAAGGCGTCAAAGCTCTCTAAATATCCGAAAGTTTAAATAAATAATCGGACAGCGGCCATTCTGGAAAAGGTGTTTATTAAAGGAGGCATCCACCATAGGAACAAAATGAAAACATTTTTTGGGTAAGAATAACGTATGAGACGTTGAAAAAGATAAGCCTTTGCCCCAATCCCGAAGTCATCCATAATTCCTCTAAAGGCTCTGACCAATCGCGGCAGGGCAGATTCAAGGAGGATGAAAGCAGGTGCAAAAAAAAAAAAAAAAATTATAACACTGTAAAGCTACCGTTTATGTAGATATTTGCAGTTTTCTTTCAATGAACAGCAAACAAGGTGCAAGGACTCTTTAGCCAATCAGTGGCTTAGATGAATCACCGTCACTGAAACATACTGAAAACCAGCAGACACTGTGGCACACCAGGACTGAATTCTGACACCCCAGATTTAACACTCCAGGACATGGACATCCTGACCTGCTGGTTTTCAGTCCACACACCTTGCCCTCAAGGTCTTAATTGGCCGCTGATTGACAGGAAACCACAAATCCCAGCAGGCTATGCGGCCCTCCAGGACTGTAGTTAGACATCCCTGTGTTCAATGAATCCTGGGTGTGTCCCAAAACTTTTAAAAAATTCATCCAACTTTCCACTACCACCTTCTCTCCTTTGTGCCCCTGAAACAGATATTTGTGTCCTCTCTCCCTCCAGTGTCCCAATATTGGAGGAGACAAGCGAAGGACGCAGAATTGTACTGATGACCTGTGTAACTTTTGCTTGATCAGGGGTTCCCAACTCTGGTACTGGAGAACCCCCAAGAATGGTGGCTTTCCAAAAATGAAATGCAATTTCTGAAGTAGAAAGAGCTGTTAATTGTTTTTAATTGGAACTTTAAAAGCCTAATGAGGGATGGTTTAATATCCCATTATGTCATAAATGCATATAGAATTAATATTCCATACGAATTAATGGACTTTTAATCAGTCATAAGTTCTCCAAGACCTAATGCTTTAATTTCCTGTGAAGTGAAAGACGTTACATTTTGTACTCCCTAATTGATGGACCCAAAGCTGAAATCAGTGAACTTTCAAGTGCTGAACGCGCAGACAACTGGTCATTGGTGCTAACACCTTGGTATTTCTTCAAATTCTTAATTTTCCCGCAATCAGCAGGATTTTTATTTTATTTTTAAGAAAAAAGTTTAAGACTCATAGTGGATTCACTTTACAGGTGGTCTGTAAACACACATGCCATCCGCAATGATTTTATATCAGTTAAACCTTAATGACATAAAAGCGCAACGTTTTGGAGTATGCCGGGGGTTTAAGAATGAAGTAAGAAGAACATAACACACTGTTACACCTTAAATGTGTATCAAACGTTTGCGGTTTTCTCGTTTATTTCGTGTTTTCATGACAGCACTGCCGGCAGCCTACTGAGCAACAATAAGACAGCACCACTTCACCAGAGTTAGCGTCTGGAGCATTTCCCCAACGGTTATTTCGAAAAACGGATAGGCTACAACTTGAACGCAATCAATCAATCAATCAATTAGTTAACAATACAAAGCGATTAATATAGACCTCAAAACACCACAGTACTTATAACAAAAACACAGCGCCGCAATAACAACTCCAACTTACTGTATTTTAAATGCTTGGTTGCAAAATTCAACTATTACGCAACAGTTCTCTGTAAATGAATTCCTTCATCCAAAATATAAACTAGAAGGGAAAAAAGACAGACGAAAAGACTCTTAGCTGTGACAAGATTCTTAGTCTTAACCGTGATAATGAGGTAGAAAACTTAACGAACAAGTGTATCCGTGAGATATTTAACTAATCTAACAAGGTAAACCATGTATAAGGTGTACTATCGCACCCACTTATGAAATTTCCGGATCATGGCCATAGAGGTCCATAAGCGGTGAAGTAATACAGATTCCATGCATGCTCGTGCACCTTTGAAATTAGTTACCTTATATGTCAACAAGCAAAAGCATAACATCACAAACCTTTAAACCATGTCCAACTTACCAATTCTAAGGACTTGCTGCGAACTCAGACACACCTCTGTCATGAAGTAGAGCAAACATAACTGCAGTCCCTTCCTCCTCTCCGTGGATCTGGAGTCAAACTTAACGTTGATCTCCATATTCTTTAATTCGCGCCAGTCCTTGTATCCGAACGAGAAATAAATTGGCATCCAACTTCCATCACTGTCTTTATCTCGGCTTTCTGGAGAGGGTTAAAAAAAACGTTCTCTTGCAAGTGTTGCTCAAACCGAGCCCCTGCTTGCCCGTCCTAACCCATCACTCTTGGTAGGAACAAGGGCACCGCTTTCCTATTCAAAACGTCTTCCCATCGAATGCATCGCTCTCTTTATTGGTCTCGGCACATAATGTCTGCAAGAGAACTGTAGAAAAGGACCACGAGCGTCCCGCTCCGTGCGCGAGCTCAGTGTGTGGGGCACTGTCACACGAGCTACCACTTCCACGCTCACGGGGGAGGATTAACTTCGGATCTGGCAAATTTCGCCCCCGACGTCGTCTCTGATCTGGAACATCGAGAAATGATTAATTCTTCGCTCGCGTCCTGATGAAAATGCAAATCTAATCTCCATAACAGCCGGGTGAAGCTCCCACAAGATTAAGCAGGCAACCCCATAACTACACTACCACACACGGATTTTTAAAGAAGAAAAAAAAGAAAAGAAAATCAGTTTATGCAGTGTAGCCTACATTCAGAACGGATGCATTGTGTAATCTAATAGGTCAATCTATATTCAATGTAGGCTACTTTCGGAACATACAATTTTAAGCGAAGATCGATAAGATCTGGAAGGACACATTAGAAGACAGCGAGTAAATTCTCAATTGTCATTTTATTCAATGTGAAAACATGCTAAACACTAGAACAAAGATGCCATCAAATGTATAGGCAGTGTATGTATTCATGTATTTGTTTATTTATTGGTTTGTTTGTTCACATAGAGCATGGCTGTCCAGTGACAGAAAATATGTTATGCTTAACGGCACATTGCCATTTAAATGTGGTCGGTTTAACATACTAAACTTCATTAGCATGTCATTAGGGTGAAATTCCGTAAAAACTGAGTTCAGGGTCTATCTGTAGGAACAAAGCGGTCTTTAACTGGACGCGTTTCTCTATCACTATCGGCAAGTGATATGGTGCTCCGCTTTCCTCCTCAGGTCAACGAATAAAGAGAAGATAATGAAAAAGCTATTTGGAGCGATATGATTTAATAATTATTCATTAGCCAGGTCAAAAGGGACGAGTCCCGAAGCATTCCAAAGGACGAGGTCGCCGTTAAGTGCACTTCGCAAGTAAGCCACATCTGCAACTCTACACGTGTTCTTTATCGCCATCCGGTGGAATAAAATTCAGTAGGCCTGTCCGACAATAGCTGAATTTTATGTGTTGTTATAGTCCATTGTATTGCATCCAACTGTAGCCTGTAATCCATGCCGACTGAACCGTTGACCTATAAAATAAAACTGGCTAGAGCGACCTAGAGCCAGCAATTTAGTCGCACGTTTTGAAAGGTAGACTTTGTGCTCTATCTGCTGGACATAGGTGGTTATTGCAATGTACCACATATACTGATTTCCCCCCTTAATTATATTGTACACAAATAAAGAAGTACTATGATATTAAGCTTATTTTAATTAGTTGGGTTTTCGTTGTTTTTTTAATTTTATTTTTTAATCCGGATAGCAATAGATTTGTTATACAGGCCAATTTTTGGCATTGGCCATTTGGAGTCCATGTTTCTTATACAAGTAATTTGGATTCACATTTTAAGCAATCAGACGGGGTATGTCTGTTTCGTGAGCTGCCAATCAGAAGTTAACTTGAAGCAAGTATCCAATCAGAACAGCCAGACCACGTCTGACCTTCAGCTCTCTTGTTTATTTAGAAATTAAATACTTCAAAGTCAATAGGAAAGTATTATATTCCTGTTCATAAATTATATAGAAGAAAATATACACATTTATATTGTGCTAACTGAAAAATTGTCAGGCTGTGATCTATCTGCTGCTGTCACTCTGGGGAAAAAGATATTTAAACATTGGGGATGTTATAGGAGATAATGTATTTTGAAAATGAAATTACAGAAGTCCACACACATTAAGAAAACAATTTATTTTTAATATAATATTAATACACAGTTCTATGTACCTACACAGGTTTAAAAAGTAAATCTTGGTAGCACAACGGGTAGTTCTATAAAGGATTTCTCTCCTCTGTTCAACACAGACAGTCCTTCTAAAGGGATCGTTCACACCAGAGTTTGATTGCATGTCACAACCAGAGGGATTTGTCTTCATTAAAAAATATATTTGTCTGCTGTGGCAAGCCTAAAATTTCATTAACAAACATGGCATTTTTTTTTTTTTTTTTTAGAAAAAATGAACAAAAAATATTTAATTCTGACTAGTTGGTGGTAATGGGTGTATTACGCATCTTGTAATATAAAAAAACACAGGCAGCACCAACTCCATTTGACATTTGAGTTATGACGTTAAGTGCCATTTCAATAGATGGAAAAATCTGCGTCAATCGGTTCGCACAGTCCAAGTTTTTCCATAAACAGTGTCAAGCAGACGCATTAAAAAAAAAAAACAGAACTACAGCATCTGGAATAGGCCAGATACATCGAAAGACGGTATACCTATTAAACAACTAATTAAATAATCCACTGTGAGAAACAAAAACTGACTATGACGCGATTTTCAGTGTTTGTATACTTGCTATTTGAGTTTCTCAATGATTTTGTAACTCTGAAAGTTCAAGTAAAACAGGACTGGTTTTTTGTTTTGTTTGTTTAATCCCTTCCCTTAATGTGAAGACGGGCGGTGGTTAATACTGGAAAGTGGAACGTCGTGTAAACAGAACTCGGTGGAATGTGACGTAAACGGAACAGAAAAAGCGCAGTACCTCCCGATAATCACGCCTTGAGGCAAAAAAAAAAAACGGAGATACGGAAATTTATGGCTTTTAATGGTCTGTAAAAAAAACAAAAAAACAACAACTATGTGCTCCAACAGTAGGTGTGTGCGCAACTTTAAGACTGTACAAGCGCAAGTAAACCTTACAAGATTAATTAACACAGCAGTCTTTTTCACAGAGAGCCCCCTACAGGACAGAATAAATAACGCAGCCCTTGAGCATGACACAGAAATCGTCTCTCCACCATCCGAAAGAGGTAAGAATACCCACATTCCGAAAATGTAAAAATATAAAATTTGCGGGGAGGGGGTTGGCGGGGTGGGGGGGGGGGGGGGGTGAGGTTGCTGCGGGGGAGAACAAATTGCAGTCCAGGATACGTAGCTGCCTGAGTTCATGTGCAAAGCTTGCCCAGCCGAACGCGTGATTGGATGACGTGATTGTATGAGGAGGTCGCTCTTTCAGAGCCTCATATTGGTGCATGAGCAGGTGGGGCGATGGTGGTGAGGGGATGGAGAGGGGGGGGGTTGTATTGCTCCGAGGTGAATGGAGATGATGTAATGGTTTACAGTGCTTGAGCTCTGGGTCTCTCCATGCTCCATCCGAACAGAGCAGAGTGCATTTTGCTCCAAAGCGTCTTTCGCTTCGGAAAGGAACGCGATTGCCAAAGCATCATGGGAGATTTGGGGGCGAGGGTGGGTGGGGGGGTCGGGATGTCCCGTGACGTGACGCGAGTCTCTCGCGTGTGAAGCTCGTCAGGAGGTTCGTTAAACGAGGCGCGCGGTGTCCATCAGCTTCGCGGCACCCCCCCCCCCCGCTGCGTTTCAGAAGACGTCTTCGCCACGGGAGACCACAAAATCGTCCCGCCGCACCCAAACGACCTCCCCGTCCGCCACCACCGCCCCTTCCACGGCGCACTGCTTCCGCAGGTGGGACAGCTTGAGGGCGTGGCCATGGCCGTGTCCCTGGGCCCCGCCCCCTTCGTCCTCCCGCCCCGCCTCCAGGGACAGGGCCCCCACGGGGGCCTCCAGCCCGGGCTCGGCCGAGGGGCCCCGCAGGGACTCGCAGTACTCGTCGTCGTCGCTGAGGATGTCCGTCTCCTTGACGTCGTCCTGGTCGTCGTAGCGACCCAGGTCGAACTGCTCCTCCACCCAGCGGTCCGTGTCCCCGCCGGGCGCGGCGGCGTGCTGCCGGGGAGGGGGCGGGGACCGGGGCGGGGGCGTGGCCAGCCGCGGGGGCGTGTCCCTGGCAGGGCTGCCGTGGAAGACGATGTCGGTGTCGATGGTGAAGCGGTTACGGACCAGCGTTTTCCGGCCCAGGGTCCGAGAGGGCGGGGTGGTGGCTGGATGAGCGGGGAAAGAGAAGGGTTCAGAACAACGGTCTCAAAACCGGCTAACTTTCCTCCCCAATACACACACACACACACACACATGCACGCACACACCTCAAACCTCCAATAAATCATTGAATCATTGAGCGAGTGAATCAGTCAGTGAGTGAGCGAATGACCCAGTGAGTGAGTGAATCGCTGAGTGAGTGAGTGAATTGCTGAGTGAATGAGTGACTGAATCGGTGAGTGGGTGAGTGAGTGAATTGGTGAGTGAATCGTTGAGTGAATTGGTGAATTGTGAGTGAGTGAGTGAATCGCTGAGTGAGTCAGTGAGTGAGTGAATCGCTGAGTGAGTCGGTCACTGAGTGAGTCACCTGCTCTGTTCATGTTGGGCCTGGCTCCCTTCAGGGCGCAGAGCCTCTTGCCCCCGAAGGGGACATACTGCTGGTTCGGGGGCAGGCTCTCGGTCTTGAGGAGCTGCCTGCGCTGTTTGTCTCTCAGGATGGAGTGCACGGCCCGCAGGAAGTCCTTCTTACTCTCCGGGGAACTGGGGGGAGAGAAGGGGGCGGGGCCTGAGTCTCTCTTCAGCTTTAGACCACACATTATCCCACAGTAATCACACAGCACCTGGTGGAAATTCCAGCTTGGTTCCAACCTGGTTTGAAGCTGGTTTGGAGATGGTCAAGCAAAAGGGTTAATAATGCGGCCCTGGCTCACCTGCAGCACAGGTGGAACGTCCTCTCGGGCCGCCCCTCCGACTCGGACCTGACGTGAACGAGCTCGCACATGGCCGTGCCTTCCGAATCTGTGGGGGGGGGGAGAGACAAAGCGGCACGCGTTACACAACCCCCACCTTACACACTTTAAGGACAGAAGAACATCGCAATTCTAGGGCGCTTTACAATTATAAGGTGACTGCTGAGTCTATCCGGAACCTGTTTTACTATATACCGATGGTGACCAACCCTGATCCCGGAGATCTACAGTCCTGTCTGTTTTCATTTCAACCCTAATTTGGCACACTTGAGTCTACTAATTAGCAGCTCAATGCAAATCTGTTGCAGTTGAATGAGACCTGCTTTGTTTGAGCGTTCATTGAAATACCATTCACAGCCAAAAATCAATTTCTGCTCCTTTCAGGGTTACACATTATCTGTTCGTTTTTGGGATTGCATAAAAATAACACAAATCCCTCCTCCAGCTGTTAAACCGGAGGAGCACTGTTCTAAACGATGCAGAACATCGGAGGAGTTCACATTCCGGCCTTCTGAAAGCAGCCGTTAGGAGCAGCGATGGTGAAGGACGTTCAGCGAGCAGATGTGTAGAGATCCAGTCTCCCATGATCCCCTCTGGCCATAAAAGGAAGCAGTGGAGTGTAACCCAGCAGGTCTGGGGCGAGGTCATGTCCCCTCCCCCCAAGAGGGTGGGGTGGGGGGGGGGGGATGGTTCATAAACCAGAAAAGTTCCTAAACTCCTCCGATGACCCAAGAAGCACCCTCCACCCCCCTCCCCCCCAACACGACCTTACGGGAATGTCCCTTCCCCGTGAGCCAAGTGTCCTTAAATACTCTGTGCTCCAGAGGGAAATAAAGCGAGTGTCACTTCTGCATCTGTCCCTCCAGTCCTGCGCTGACACCGCCTGACGCACCACTTCAGAGCTGCAGAATTAGCCTGGTCGCTAAACGCTGTTCACTTGGTCGCCATCAAAATACTTAAATGTGCTTTTTATAGAAAAGAACATATGGACAACAACGAATAAAGACGTAGACAAGAGAGAGAGAGACCAGAGGTGGAAAATTCAGGTCCAGAAAGTAAAAGTCCTCCCCAGTATTTTGTTTCAATCACCTGGATTTGCTAATTAGCGTAATTCCTCAGCCAGGAATTGGAACTAATTAAATCAACTGGCTGAGTTTATGGGTGGAAGAAACGCACGGCAGGACTTTCGCTTTCTGACCCCTGGACTTTAACACACCTCTGAGAGAGACAGAGAGGTAATTTAAGGTTTACCCGTACTTCCTAGAGCGCGGACTTGCAGGGCGTTGGTGGGGATCATGTGGCGGAACCGGAAGGGGTCCCTCTCCTCGACCACTGACGCCCGGTGCGATCCGCCCTGCAATGGAGAGACAGCAGGCCATGGGGTTTACCGTCAATCTAGGCCAGAATACACGATGACAGAGGAACCACTAAGGTTCACAATGAGACAGGCTAGAGTAAACACTGACAGAGCAGACACTAGGGGGCTTGGATTGAGCCAGGCCAGAGGTATTGCTATCAGAACAGATATTGGGGGTTTATAGTGAGGCAGGCTAAACTATGCGCTCACAGAGAGGATGTTTGAATTCAGTGAGGCAGACCAGATTACACGCTGAAAGAGAAGATATTTGAGTTCAGTGAGGCAGGCAAAACTGCACGTTCACAGAATGATATTGGGGTTCACAGTGAGACAGGCCAGACTACACGCTCACAGAGCAGATACTGTCCTTTTGAGTTCACAGTACACAATGACCAATCACAGGTTTAACAGCTTTTGACATTTGATGAAAACAATTCTTGCATGAGACTGCACTAACACACTTTAAAGGTTGACTATGGAAATGAGACAGAGGGAAATTCCAGATAAATAAGGTTGGTACGCTGGCTGCTGGGTTTAATAATTAATTGTTGGAAATCCAAAGGCAGTAGACCTCAGTGGTTAGCAAGGTTACTTGTCAATCTGTATTAATGTTCAACGATGGAAAGAAAAGGAAAAAGCACTTACTATTTTCTTCTTGTGCTTGGAGCAGTCTTTGTACACAAACACGACAGCAGTTTTGAAGACTAAAAGTGGAAGGAAAAGGAAAAAAAACATGTTAGGTTGGAGAAACCCAAATTCAAACCACTACACCACACATTCCCTAAAGACTACTAAGTGCTTGAGTAAAGCTCCAAGCTCATCGTCCTTCTGTGCTTGTAAGGTCAGATCTTGAAGTAGCGTTACCTTAAGAAATTACTAATGCGCATGGCAAGTGACCTGAAAAACAACCTCCATGCACTTCTTCTGTGAAACACGCCACAGTGAATGATTATTAATGTACCCTTGTTAGGCCGTAAGCTTTAGAAATAAATGGCGTTTCTATTCTTTAAAAAGCCATTACGGCGTCTTTGTGACTGTCTCTGTAAAAAAAAGCACTATACAAATAAAATAGAACTGAATTGAAGTGGAAAGCCAGCGATGTTAGACTTGGACAACATTACGCTTCTGTTGGCAGCTGACCAACTGACGGCCATAGATCAGGCTGCCAGGACCTGTTCCTGGAGATCTACCAGGCCTGTAGGTTTTCATTCCAACCCTGATTTAGCACACCTCATTCAACAGCTAGGGCAGGGCAGCCCAGCCCTGTTCCTGGAGATCTACAGCCCCGTAGGTTTTCATTTCAACCCTGATTTAGCACACCTGGCTCTACTCATCGGCAGCTCAAGGAGATCTCTAGCTGTTGAATGAGGTGTGGCTTTGTTAGGGTTGGACTGAAAACCTACAGTGCGGTACATCTCCAGGAACAGGGCGGGGCAGCCCTGCTGTAAATGAGTGAATGAATATGGACGGGGGGTAGGAGTCCCAGCGTGTGCCCGTGTGGAGACACACCGAAAGCGGCCAGCTCGGGGTCCCTCTTCCCCTTGGCCAGCGAGGAGGGGGGGTTGATCCAGGCCACGCTGGTGTGCAGGAGCAGGTCTCCCATCGACAGGTCGGCTACCTGCAGCACACACACAAACACACTCATCAGAGTCAGTATACACATACACACATATACATATACATACACACACACACACACACCAGAGTCAGTATACACATACACACATACATATACATACACACACACACACACACACACACACACACAGCAGAGCATATCACTCTCACTCTCTCTCTCTCTTTCACACACACACACACACACACACACACAGAGCAGAGTATATCACTCTCACTCAGCTCACACACACACACACACGCACACACACTCTCTGATATGACAGCTCGGGCGATATCCCCATCTAATACAGCAGCTGCACAGCCCAAACCGGCCTGGGAGAGATCCATACTGCAAAATACGGCACCAAAAAAAAACGTAATACCTTTTAAAAACCCGCCGCGGCTTCAAAGCAGCGTGAAATTAAAGCGGGAGAAAAGCCATTTACGGCCCGTCGCCGTGAGAAACACCCCTCCAGGGAATAGTATCAGACCAGTCTGGGAGGGGGGGGCAATTATTGGGGTTTTTTTTTTTCTTTTTCACTCTCAAACAGAGACAGAGGCAGGCAAGCGTGGGCAGAAGAAATCGATAATAAGCTGGAGTGACTTGTGGGGACGTCCCGCAGTGACTTGTGGGGACATCATCTCGCAGTGACTTGTGGGGACGTCGTCTCGCAGTGACTTGTGGGGACGTCGTCTCGCAGTGACTTGCGGGGACGCGTGCTAGCCGAGCTCCGCGCGCTCGGGCGCGGGCCGCCGCCTCACCTCTTTCTTGTCGCCCGTCTGCTCGGCGATGAGCTGGTCGAAGACGCCGCCGTACTCCTCGTGGATCTTCTGCATCTCGTTGATGTGGCTCGCCACCTTGTTCATGGCATTCATGGCGACTGCATGAAAAGAAGTAAGAGTTCATTAAGAACGAGCGTTTCGTGGGATGCTTTCCCACCGTCCTAATGCACTGTCATACAGACAAAAAATGTACAAGCACAAGCACACATACACTGCAGTCCGCACACACACACACACACACACACACAGATACACTGCAGTGCACACACACACACACACGCACACACTGCAGTGCGCGCACACACACGTACTTGCACTTGCGCACACACTGAAGTATGCACACACACACACATACACGCTGCATTTCAGACACACATACAGATTCACTGCAGTGCACACACACTCATGTACACAAACACACACACGCACTGCAGTGCACACACACACACACACACACACACATGCGCCACACACACACACACACACACACACTGCAGTGCACACACACACACAAGCGCCACACACACACACACACACACACACACAGCAGTGCACACACACACACACACACACACTGCAGTGCACACACACACACACACATGCGCACACACAGACACACACACACACACACACACACACTCACCGTTGAGGTGGTAGTGCTCCTCGCTGTCGGGGTTGGTGAGGGAGTGCAGCTCCCTCAGCAGTAAGGGGTACTTCAGCACTCTCTGGATGGGCTTGATCAGGTAGGACTCCAGCGCGTAGGAATGCTGCCGTCGGGGGTTCCGCACGTCCAGAAAGGCCTTGAAGTCGGGGTCCGTCTTAGCTGCAGTAACACACGCAGGCACACACACACACGCACACACACAAATACACACCACGGTGAGAGAGGATTCGACCAAAAAAAACCCAGAAAATATGACATCACAAAAGCATGGAATCTAGGAACGGTTCTGTCTGGAAAGGAGACATACTAAGTGCACTACGACAAGTTTAATCCGCAGTTTGGGAAAAATAAAGAGCCCTTCCCTTTCTTCTGGAAATGAACTTTTAGAACTTTTCCGCAGGCAACGTGCACCTCAACAGCTGGTTTCTCCGCGAACGTACTCCGACCGCTGCTACGGGCGAACTGCAAAACCCCAAATTCATTCCGACCCGTCCCCCCCTTTCGCTCTCTGCGCTCTCCCGGTTATGCCAGCCTCCCCCCCTGTCCCGCCAAGAACGGCTCAAAAGAAGGACATTCCACCCGTCGCGTCGACAAATTAGGGCCCTGGGAACTGGGGCGCACAGCGAGCCCCCCCCCCGCCCACAGGGGACAGAGAGAGAGGGACCCTGCCAAGGCCACATTAGAGAGGGAGACCCTGCCAAGACCACATCAACCACAGAGGGCTGGAGGGAGCTCCAGGGGGAACAATCGGGGGGACAACAAAGCCCCAAAAATAAATTAAATCGGGCGATCGTGCGGGACGGTCCCTCTGGGGAGCCTGGGAGTGGCCCTGTGGGGGTAAATGGGGAGCTCTGGGGCGAGTCGAGGAGGAATTGGAGGCGTGGGGTGGGGTGCTGGTGGGAGGTGGGGTGGGGGGTTTACCTTTTACGAGGACTTTGGGGACTTTCGTGTGACTGGCACAGAAGGCACTGTAGATCTTGAAGCGGTCGGCGTAGTACAGGAAAGAGCCGCCCAGAGAGAACAGGACTTTCTGCAGCGGGGGGGTCGGGGGTCGGGGGGGGGGAGGAAAGGCATGTGTGTCAGGTTAGGTACATTCCTGCCATCGCCCTTGACCGAGGCTCTGGCCCCTCAGAACTGGAGCTGGTCCACGGGCGCTGCACTGTGGCTGCCCACTGCTCCTAAGTAGCAAGTATGGGTTAAATGCAGGGGTCAAATTACCCCACGGGGTTCAATAAAGCATAACCTTTGAAGGTCAGTGCTTTATGGCCATTAGCCCTGCTTTGCCCTATAGACATGTTCTTTCGGGGATTTCCCTCTGCTGTGGCCTCATTACAGTATTTCAATACAATCTCAGTTTAATCTCA
The DNA here is from genome assembly GCF_018555375.3 of Anguilla rostrata. Taxonomy (NCBI): domain Eukaryota; kingdom Metazoa; phylum Chordata; class Actinopteri; order Anguilliformes; family Anguillidae; genus Anguilla; species Anguilla rostrata. The sequence continues at coordinate 49,497,045 of NC_057941.1, forward strand.
TTTCCTGATGATACAGTGTGCTCGCTTCATAAAAGACAGGAACATTATTTCACATTTATGCCCACAAGTTTTAGGTTTTGTCTTCCTTGGTGAGTATGTAACGGACAGAAGGCTACCTTAAACTGGTCCACCCTCTCCAGCGCCTCCAGGTCCGGGACCAGCCGCGTCCCGTCTTCCAGAGTCTTGAGAAACTCCACCTGGAATTCCACCATCTCGGCCAAGTTCCCGAAGAGCACGTCCAGCTTTAAAAAAAAAAAAAATAAAATAAAATAAAAAAACAGCACACAGTCAGTCCTGGCACTTCCCTGCAACGAAGGCTCGATTCAAATAAACACCGCCACGGCAGACGAGATAAGTGACGCGTGGGATTCGAAGATAAGTGGCATTCTAGGATGAGTAGTGTTCTAAGATGAGCAGCATTCTAAGGCGAGTGGGTTTCTAAAATGAGTCATAACATCTTTGAACGCTACTGAGTGCAGACTGCACAGTCCACCATAAAACAACAAATTAACAAATCTTAAAAAAAACGGGTTCTATAACCAGTTTCTCTCTTCCTTAATCTATTGACTCCAGATTTGGCTGTGACTAATCTCTCGGAGATAACAGCAGCCACCAGCAGACGCTGATTCTCAGGAGTCGACTCTGGGTAAGACGTGTCCCGACAGCCACCCAAAAAAATACTTGTCAGCTGTTGACATTTTATCTTAACTGATCTTCAAAGCCCTGAGGAGAGCAGTGTGCTGCTGAGTATTAAACATGTACACCGTGAATCCGTCAGTTCGTACAACATTAACTGACTTTAAGCACAGTCATGCTTGTTATGTCAACTTGCTTGGCTCTGCCTTTTTTTTCCCCTCTAATTTTGTGTGAATGACTTGAGCTAAAGACAGAGAGCATCAGCAAATGCCAGGTTTGTCTGAAATGGCAGCCCACTTTCTCCCTGTTTAGCAGAAATGAAAAACGTAGAATACAGTCAAAGAGGCCTGTTTCAGAAGCACAATATGGCAAGTGAGATATCTAGGCAACCACAACTTGGGAAAATGTATTTATTTTTTGTTTAACCTTCGGTGGAGGGATAATGATATACACCAACACGTAATTGGCGTGTAGATTCCCTTTTTAAAGAGGCAGAATTTGGGCTGCGGGTGCGACGCTGCCGTACCTCGTCCTGAGTGAGGAAGCTCTCCTTCTGCAGGGGGGTCAGGTACCTGGCGATGAGGCAGTTCAGGTCCTGAAAGACAAGCGCAGGACACGCTCAGTTAGCGCACGGCCAAATCCGGAGGAATTCGCTTCCGGGACACTCAGGGGAGCGGGAAGTTTAAGTGTGGTGGAGGCAGGGGGGGGCATAAAAACCATGCTTTATTTTTGTTCTTCTTCAGAAGTCAAAATTATATCGATTATTTCACTGATGTCATTGGCTAATCATGGGACCAATCATGGGACGTCTTCATAAGAGGATCTTTCATTCTAAGACTCTGACGAAGGCCAGAGGGATCCAGAACATACGTCATTTTAAGTCAACAAAGCTGCAGGCACAGCAGTAGGCACACCGTGTTGCTGTGAGTTTTTGTTTTTGGCTTTTGCCAGCACCGGTGTTCTGCACAAAGGGCGGTGTGCAAACCTTCAGTGTTGCTCAGTGAAATGTGTTCATGCTTGTTACGGTGCAGAGCGGTGTTTTTCGTGTGGGGAGCGTGGGCGTGGGTAACCATGCGGATCCCGTGTCCTTGAGCGGGACGAGGGGGGCAGGGCGAGACCGGCCCGGCGGGTCGGCTCATGACGTGGGGGAGAAGGTGAGACGGGACGGGAGCAAGACGGATCACAGCAGGGGGACCAGGTGAGACAGGACGGGAGAGAGATGGATTACATAGGGGGAGGGGTGAGATGGGACCGCAGCGGGACGGATCGCGGCAGGGGACGGTTGCGGCAGGGGGGCAGGCTCAGACGGGACGTCCCGCGGGGATGGGGGACTCACTTTGACGTAGGGCGCTCCGTCTCCACCAGCTCGCTGATGACCTTGCGCAGCTTGTCGGCGTCAGAGAGCTGGCGGGGGGTGGTGGCCAGGGGGGGTCCGGGGGAGTCCGGGCTGACGGGGGATGAGCTGTCCGAGGGGCTCATCTCCTGCAGGCCCCGACTGAACCCCGAAACCTGCTCCAAGATCTGGGGGGGGGAAGAGAGAGGGGGAGAAAGGAGAAATAGATGACCAAAACTGCCTTCCAATGTTTCTCACAGGTTTGCACTACTTATTACTCCCTCTCGTCTTTTTTTCTCTGCTCTCTTTCTGTCTCTGTTCACTTCCTCCCTCTCTCAATTCCTCTTTCTCCCTCTCTCTCTCTCTTGTTCTCTCTCTCTCAGTCTGTCTCTGTTTATCTCACTGGCTGTTGGAACAGTACATATTCCAGAGCCCTTCACACGGTAGAGCGCGGTATGTATGTATCCACACGTTTGTGTGGGCGTTGCCGGGGAAACGGGCGCCGCGGCGTTGGCAGAAGGCCGTATCCGTACCCGTGCCCTGGGCACATGCAGGCCGCGGAGGCCGGGAGGAAGAGCTCCAGGGCGGGCTACGCACGCAGCGCACCTGGAGCCCCAACAACGCTGCCGCTAACTCTACGGGTCATCAACGCTTTGAGGGAAAACACTGTCCTCCCCACCATCCCCACCCCCAGCCTGCTACACAAGCAGCGTACCTGCCCAACAGCCAGGATCCCCAACAACGCTGCCACCACCAACACCATCATCATCATCAACACTTTGAGGGAAAACGCTGACCCCCCCCCCCACTCCCAGCCTGCTCTTGCTCACAGAGTTAATCTCTGAACCCCCCCCCCACCCCACCCATATCTTTTTGTTTTTTCTCCAGCCGATCAAAATTCCGCTGCATATTTTCCATCCTGCCACCAGCCCACCCACAGCGCAAGTTTCCCCTGAGCCAAAGCAAAAAACAAAAAAAAACATTTTAAAAGTGACTGATGAGACGACCTTCTTGAAAATGACACGCCCCCCGTTACCCCTCGAGAAGCATCGTAGCACTTGAACTTCAGGCAGAGCGTGCGAACGCTGGATTGATAACTAGCAGCTACTGGAGCGAAAGCCCCTCTGGTGTGTATGTAGGTCACACCGGCTGCCTGCTCAGTGTGCTGTACTGCTGTGGGACTAGGCAGTGTTACCGGGGGAACTTCTGTAGGCCTGGGAGCCCTTATCAGCTCTGACACTGACACGCACAGCCTTCTGCTAAACATCCCCAGCTATGGCTCTGTGCTGTATATCTACACACATGCAGACCACACACACACATGTATGCACACACACACACACACTCCATCCCTCAGCTGAAAAAGTTATTTAAAGGGACCCATTTCCAGAAAGCCAGAAAGGATTACTGTAATGAAGGACAAACCCAGACAACTCCCAGGCAACACACACACACACACACACACACACACACGTACTCACTCACACACACACACACTCACACATATACTCAGCATGACATGAAGAGTAAATAAGACAAAGTGCAGGAGGCTTGTTTTGAAAGGATGGGTCAGTCAACAAACCCAGTAGTCCATCCTTACAGGAAATGAAAAACTCCCACTGAAAAAAACACTTGAATGGAATAAGCTTCCCACAAATTAGACGGGAGCTTCTGTTTAAGCTAAGGAACAGGTTTTGCCAGGGGTGAGACCAAGGATTTTGGGCTCCATGAAAAGACCCCACCACCCCAGGCCATTCCAGCAAAACCTACAGTATGTTCAAATATTTTTTGAGGGGTCCTGTCAGCCAGGATCTTTGGAATTGTCCCATCTTCCCCCCGTACAGCGCTCCTGGGTATCTCTCACACACACACACACACACACACACACACACACACACACACCTGCACGCACGCATGTGCACACACACACGCACGCATGCACGCACACATGTGTGCACACACACAGGCACACACACACACATACACACAAGATCTTGGCTTTCTAAGAATCTTTATTTTTTTTAGCTCTTGCATAAAATTCACCACCGGTGAGACGCTCCTGAGTTTCAGAACCCAAATCAGCCAATCAGAGGAGAGAAAGCAGGGTGGAGCCCTTCCCAGCAGTCTGCACGGGCCTTAACGAGTCCAAACAGATTAAAGACACGGTTTTCTAAGAAGCGCTGGGAGAGAACGCATGTCCTCCTCTAAAAAAAAAAAAAAAGGAAAGGAAAAGAGGAAAATAAGGACAGCTGAAACGCGGAGATAAGGGTTCTGTCGCGCAGCCACAGCGGGGGAGAAAAAAGTCGTTTTGCGTCCCGCGGCAATCCCAAGAAGAGTTCCCGTGAGGCCGCGGCAGCACCACACGACAGCCGCACGCTTCCACGAAAAGAACCGGCCCGGCAAGATCGCCGCACGCCGCTCCAGCGACCTCACCTTCTACGCCACCGCGTCAGAATTACAGCGTCGCATCAGACATTTTTTTTTTTCAACAACTGATTAACACGGAAATGTTTTTAAAAAAAATGTATTTATGTTCTTCTGTGACTTTCAAAAATATCTGAAAAACAAAAAACGTGCAACAAAATAGGTCTCACACAAAATACATAAAATTAGGTTTAATAGTACTCTATAGCGTCTACAGCTGTTCTTAAAGAGAACGGATTAACATGGAAATGTTATTTTTAATTTACGTTCTTCGGTGAATTTTAAACGTTTGAAAACGAAAAAAAAACATACAACAAAATAATGAATAGCTCTCACGTAAAATACATACAATTTGGTTTAATGTTATTCAGCATCTATAGCTGCTCTTAAAAGAGGTGGCTACATTTGAGGGATCTGTGTGCGCTTATTTTGTCCATCGCTATCCACTGTTTGTGGCGCCGAAAAATTCCTTCTGGGTGAAGCAAGCTGAGCGGCAAAGCAATTTTCCCCTGAGGTGTCTCAACTAGTTCCAAGCCTCTCCTATAAACACACCTCTGCTTGGGTTATACAAATACCCACATGACTGCGGTGTGCGCTCTCCTACCAGGCAACTAAAGGCTTTCACTTTAAATTCATACGCTCATAAACAAGTGAATATTTCACCCAGCATGTCATGTTTTAGAGAACTATGCTATTTCAGCACGGTGACCCGAAAAAGCTTATGCAATTATTGCTATTGATACTTCCGTCTGTAAAAATGTATCTTATGACAAACAGAACCCAAAACCTTGAATGCAAGCAGGAAGGTCTCTTTCAGACACACGCACACATACACACACACACACATGCACACAGACGTGCCTCAGTGGTTTGGAGATGGGGGGGGGGTGCTGGGGCAGTGCAGGAAAGTGGATGACAGGATGATGTCACGGTGCTACAGCTCACAAAGCTACACCAGCGTCAGCAGGGCCTCACGTTCAACACATCACCTATGTCTACAGACTCCTGAAGTTCCCAACCCTCAACCACCAAAGCTAAACCAGCACCTGCAGGGCCTCGAGCTCAACACTACACCTATATCTACAGACCCTAAAGTTCCCAACCCTCAACCACAGCTGCAGAAACTGCACTTCAACTCCATCGCCAGGGACTAAACCAAACCACCCCCAGGCATTATGTGAAAGTAATCAAATGTAATGTAATTTACGAACCTCAACTTCAACATGACACCCGTTGCCGAGGGAACTACAGAATCCCATGCAGGGGAACAGAGAGTGGAACTCATCACAGATGCTCTTGTACAGAGCTACTTTGTACACAGCATTTACATTTACAGCTGGATGTGCACTGAAGCAAGCGTCCTTCCCGGGAATTGAACCTGAGACCTTTAGGTTGCAAGACCAGCTCCTTACCCATTATGCTACACTGCCGCCCACTGCTGCAGTAACTGTTCCAGCGACTGCATGACCTCAACATGCACTGCTCAACCAGCGACTGCAGAACCTGGAGTTCACCATTACACCTCTGACTGCAGAACTTCAGTGCCATCATGACAGGACCCAGTGTGTGTGTGTGTGTGTGTGTGTGTGTGTGTGAAAGAGAGAGGGAGAGAGAGTGAAACAGAGTTAAATTCTGTACTGCAGACAGTACCGCAAGCCCAAACAGTTGCCGGACAGTACAGCAGAGCTCCTTAACAGTGTGAACCGGCTGGACTTCTATGCGGCTACACCACCAAAAACACCGTCTCCCAGAATCACCCCAGTGCAGGGGCTGGTCACCTCAGTGTGACCGCAAGCTGAACGCACCCAACTCACACGACCGTTCCCCCTCATTAAATCTGTAAGGAGATGCACCCCCCCCCCCCCCTCCTCCTGACGTAAGGGAGAGTCACGGCTGTGTACAGGACACAAATGCTCTGACGCAGCACTGCTCAAATCGCACCCAGCGAAAACGTTCAAGCCCTCTGGCCCCGTTTGAGAAAAACCGCACTTCTGCACACCGAAGACGTTCTGTGCCGAGGCCTCAGAACCGCCCCCGGGCTTGGACCGCCTCTCGAGCACGCGACCGCTCGGGAAGTCCGAACGTGTACCCCCGAACGACAAAGACCCGAAAACTTCAAACAGGAAGAACAGCCGCAGAGACGCACCACAGACCGGAGCTACAGAGGAACACATCGGAAACGTGAAAGGAGAGAAGAAAGGGGGGAGCAGAAAAGAGGAGAGGAAGGAGGCCGGGGCAGCGGTACTCACCCCGACGGGGGCCGTTCGATAGTAGACCCGGTAGCGCGGGTCCGAGACCCTGCCCTGCATTTCCCCGAAATCTCTCTCTCTCTCTCTCTCACACAAAAAAAAACAGAACTAGGAGAGGATCATCCTGCAGCTTGCGCTCTGTGTGTGTGTGTGTGTGTGTGTGTGTGTCTGACTCCTGAGGAGAGAGAGTCCCGTTTGAGCCGCGCCTCTTGGGGTGGGGGGGGCCTGGGGGGGGGGCCTGGGGACTGGGGGCGGGAGGGCGGGAGAGGGGGCGAGTCCAAACCTGTTCTTTAAAGCCGCTCGGCGGAGGCAGGAATCTCTCTCTCTGGGCCACGGCGAGCCCCTCCGTGCTCAAACCCGCCGCTCCTGTCCGAGGCGTGCCGAGACAAAGCCGCAGCACCGTCAGCCGCACGCCCACTTTCCCCTCTCTCTCTATCTCTCTCTGTCTCTCTGTGTCTCTGTCTCTTTCTGTCTCTCGCTCTCTCTCTCTTTGTCTCTGTCTTTATCTGTCTTATTTCTCTCTCTCCGTGTCTCTTTTTCTCTTTCTCTGTCTCTCTCTCTTAGGGTCTTAATCTGCAGTCTCTCGAGCCTCTCAATGGCACTGCTCTGCAAACACACGCTTTAATGTTAAAAAATTAAAAAATTAAAAATAAACCCTTATCGGGGTTTCAGTGTCTCTCCTGTCACATGGGAGAGGGGAAGGCCTGTCTGGAAACCACACCCCCTATGTTTTAAATGTTATGACAAAAAACACGTGATAGTGTATTTTACTGCAAAGGATAACTTTTAACTGATTAGTTTCATAGAGGAACGAAGCCCTCCGATCACTTCTGCTTTGACCACGCAAGGCCAGGCGGTGGTCTCGTGAGCGCAGAGTTATGGTACATGTACTGTAGACCCGTGACACAAGTGCTCAAACTGACTCAAAACACAGGACAGGACCAGGAAGTGGAACTGGCTGCTGATAGGGCTGTGTGAATCCCCACTTCCCAGCCACTGCCAATTCCTGTGAAAAATAAACTGCCAAGTTGCCTTTTTGCTGCAACTGACAAACTCCAAGCATCAGCACAAAACAAAAGAGGGAAGAAGCACGCAGGAATCTTTAAAACACCCCGAAGCCTGGCCTAGAGTAATGGGACGTCTTCAGAATTTATGCCTCTGAATCAGCAATCGGGGCCAAGATCACACATTTCTAACCGCAGCAGTTTCTGAAACCTCGGAAGGCTGCCCATTCCTTACTTGAGCAGTGACCAGCCCTGCAAAATGCAATGTTTCCTTTTTTTTACCGGCTTCTCCATCGCACACTTTTAGCCCATCAAGTTTAACAACCTTTTAGTAAATACGCCAAGGTACTGTTCCGTAAATGCGACTGTCCTTTAGCGCAATCCTTCTAGAGAAATCTACCTGAGCAACACACTAATTCTGATCGCTGTTCAAAAAAGGTCGCTGGATTTTCCACAAGCACTCCTAGGCTGCGATATACAGACTTTGTCGCCCTCTAGTGGCGAGTTGGAAAGACGGCAGGATAGCTCTGAAAAGGAGGGAAAGGATGACAAATGGACACACGTAACAATCGTACGTCGACCTTTAGGGCCGTCAACTGTACTGTGTGTAACGCGGGAGTTTAGACCTCTAGACCACAAAACTACATTACAACTGGAATAGTTAATCCCTATTCCACAGCTTTGGTTAGCTGCTCCAGCTGCTATGCAGTTCCGTGGTCTAGAGGTTTAAACCTGAGGTTTAAACTCCAGCTGAGTACAGGGCAATTGACCCTAGGTGTCATTAAGAAGGCTAGTTTGTCAATCACCATGACAGGCAGACTGAAACTCTCAGAAAAAAACTTTTCTGTTCCGCATCTCTATGCGCATGTCTCGTTCTCCAATTAATTTTATTTTTTTCTCTCGCTCTTCTTTCTCTCCCTCTGTAGCTATTTTTTAAGTTTTTCATTTTCATTGTGAAAAATGCAGTGTTCCTTGCTTGCCACTCCTCTTTGTCCTCCTTAAAAAAAATGTACTTCTTCCAGACAATCTCTCCCAGCGGGTCAGACTGTAATTCATAGGCGTTGAGCGAGCCCAATCAGCACTCATAATCGAGCAATTACGATGCACAGATAATTAAAACGGAGCTTCCTCCTCCTTTTGATTCTCTTTAAGAATCAGATAATTACCCCCCCCCCCCCAGCCACCCCCCACCTCCCGCCCGCTCCTTGGCTGCAGTCTAGCAGACAGACGTACGGTGCGACATCTCCTCGAGGAGGTAGAGGAGGCGCCACAGCTGAATTTAACTGCCACGGAACCAAGGAGAACCACCGATCTGACTCCCGGGCACGTTAACCGAATTTAACTGCCACGGAACCCTGGAGAACACGTCGCCACGGAAACGCAACAATGGTACATCGCCACGGAAACACAACAACGCTACGTCCATTCAAGAGATGCTCTTTTCCATTGCAACTTACTGCACAAGACAATACAAGAACTCCGATGTGATTACTGTGGGTAACAATGACATAGACACAGCTCATTAATATGGGCAGCAGTGACACAGACCTGGCCAACAACATTCCCAGGCTTGGCGTGCTAGGTCACTAAGCCATTAAATGGCAAAAGTTTTTAAAAAATGCGCTGACCTAGATCCACGGCAGCGCTATTTGGAAACAAAGCCGACGAATCGCGTCCTTGGGCACGGCCGTGACATCACGGTCATATGGCTGGCACTGCCTGCCGTGAGGTCATCATTGCAGAAGAGGGAGGACGTGGGGGGGGAAAGGTCAACCGAGCGGGGAGCAGAGGCACGCTTCAGGAAACCGCCAACCCGCGCGACGTGTTCGCGATGCTGCAGCTTCGCCCCATCCCCCCTCCCCTCCCCAGCGAACTCCAGATGAATAATAACAGATTATGTGGAATAAATTTGGGCTCTGTAGCAGATGGTGGGTCAGGAAGGAGACTGGGAGAATGACACTGATTATTCAGAAGCTTTTCTGGGGAGTATTTTTTTTTTTTAGAACAGGAAGTCAGCAGTGACAGGGGTGTGAGAGAGGAACCAAAACCACCTCTGCCTTCTAAAAGGGCACTTAAAAGTTGATCAAAGAGAACACAACAAAAAAGAAACTCAGAAGTAACAGATCAGAAATATGAAGAGCCTTTTCACCAGCTGTCAGAATTCTCCGATTTTACGGAGACAAATTTTCAGGAGAACTTGGTAGAATTCCCAATCAATCATTCCCGCCAGAACGATAATGGCGGAGGAAATGCGATGAACAGTCCATTAAACGGGAAAATCCGGCTCCCCCACCGGACGCGTGCCGCCTGGCATCTGGAATGTGGAAAACCGTAAATCAGTTTCCACTTCCCACTGTCTCTCCGCAGGGGACACGGAAATCAAAATGACAAGCGCCAGGCAGAGTGTGTGTGTGTGTGTGTGTGTGTGTGTGTGAGAGACAGAGAGCTTGTGTCTGTGTATGCATGTGTGCTTCTGCATGTGTGTGCGTGTGTGTATTTCTGCATGTTTGTGTGTGTGCGTGTGTGTGCATGTGTGTATGTGTGTGCATGTGTGTGCGTGTGTGTGTGTATGTGTGCGTACGTACGTGCGTGTGTGTGTGTGTGTGTGTGTGTGTGTCTGTTTGTGTGTGTGTGTGTGTGCACGTGTGTTTCTGCATGTGTGTGTGTGTGTGTGTGTGGGTGCACACATGCCTGTGTGTGTGTGTGTGTGTGCGTGTCTGTGTGTGCGTGTGAGAGCTTCCACTGCACACTCTAATCAAGCCTGGCAAACGCAGGGAACAAACAGGAAGTGAGTAACGCGAGAGGGAACACCGCCTCCCCCTCCCCTGCTGTCCCGCTTGGCTCAGCGCTGCGCGACAGTCACATCCTGCCGCTCCTGAACACACACACAGCACTCGCGTCTCATTTAGACGCTCGCTACTCAGCTACCCCCACCCCACCCCCAACCCTCCACCTGTCATCACTATTGTCCTCTTTAAATTGCCCGTCAGTGGAAGAGTGCACGCCAGTGTCTCACATGACTGGCATGTTGTGGCTGGCTTCTCCATGCTCTGTCTGTGCAGTCTCCCTGTAGGCCTGCCACACTCAAATCAGACCCACACAGTGGCTCAGTAGCACTGCTCATGCTTTTTTTAAACCTGATTGATGACCGATTGATTAAGGTCACCGAATGGCCAATCACAGACTCCGCCCACCCGGTGACCCAGGTCTAAACCGGTCCCTGATTGGACAGAAAGAATAAAAGCCAGTAACACCACTGGCCTTGTGGTACAGATCTGAGTATCAGTGCTGGAGTACACCAGCCATACAGGAATATCAAGAATATCAAACTCCAGGCCAGGAGGACCGCAGTGTCACCTGGTTCCTGATATTTTAGCTTCCATGTGATTAATTTAAATCACTAATGCATTCTTATTATGACATCTTATTATAATGTGGGTTTTTTTGGACACAGTGATCCAAATAGAGAATGTATTCAGTGTAATTAAATCTGTCCACCGTTTAAGAAAAGGCACACACAACACAGAGAAGAGGAAAACAAGCTGAGCTAACACAGGGGTGTCGGACTACAAGGCCTGCGGGCTTTTGGTGTGTCCCAGCAATTAAGTAAACAATGTCAAGTCACCGATTGGCTGGAGGCGCAACACACCTTGTTTTCCAAGGCCCCCCATTGGCTACTGAGGAAACCACAGAAATGCACAGGCCCGGCGGCCTTCCAAGACTGGAGTTAAAGATCCCTGCAATAGTCAGGAGTCCGCACACGCACACCCCGTCTCTCTGCAGCAAGGGGAGGGGGGGGGTCGGTACTCACAAAAAAGCGCGACATCTGCTCCCCCGTCCGAAAGGGCTCATCAGACGCCCTTAAATTAGAAGGTCGTCTGGCATCGAGGGCGGCGGAGGAACAACTTCTGCTTTTCAAGAGGTATCGTTTTCCCCAAACTTCTGAGCTCGCGACGCGGTGTCACGCGACACGACCCGACCCGAATCGGGTCACGTTCCCAAACCCGAACAGACCGGGCTGAAAGCCGAGACGTTTCTGCTGTACGGCTGCCTGATGGCGCTAAAAAGGCAGCTAACACCAGCTAAGCTAAGACTCAGCAAACGCACAACAGTTCGCTCTGGAAGGGGAGTGGGAATCCGACAGCTTAGAACCACACAGTTATGTCTGCAGATAGCATAGCTCTGAGAATTCTCCGGTCCTATGGCACCGCGTCGATGTTCTTTGTAAAGTCATTCGAAAACGACTGAGTAGGAACTAGGAAGTCTCTGAATAACTTTCATCTTATGCGGGTGAAACGTCTGCGGTAGCTGTTTGCCACGTGTCACAGCCAGCGCAGCAGCCGAACGTGAGCGTGCTAAGGATTAACAGTATCGTCTGTGACCGTTTGCTGTGTGCATTAGCCATTTTCTGCGTGCTGTAGCCATTAGCTACAGTACGTGTCATAGCGAGCGCAGCGACCGAACGCTAGCGCGTTTCCGAGGTAACAGTAGCGTCAGGGCTGCAGCAGGGGGCCGCGACAGATGGCCGCCTCTCGCAGGGCGAAACCAGGTGCGCGTTTGACCTCTGACCTTTGCCCCGTCCGTGGCGTCGTCGCCGGGCTCGGCCTCGTCGTCCGGGCTGTCCCCGGGGCTCGGCAGTCTGAGGGGCGTCCCGTCGTCCAATATGTCCTCTGAGAGACCACACAGGGAGACGGAGAGAGAGAGAAGGAGAGAGAGAGAGAGGGATGAGACATCTGCTCTTCAGCGCAACAGGTGCTCAGCTGCATTAACGGCCAATGGGGCGAGGGGGACACCGACGGCAGAGAAGCTCGAACCCGAGGCTCCCGGGCCCAGAAGGGGCCGTAAACGAACAGCCCAGCCAACACGATACGATCTCGCGATGAGAAGCGGTCCTCACACAGGGGCCATGTTATAACACTGACCAAACATTCCAGTGACATCGTGGGGACATTTTGTGTTGGCTGGGAGGTTAAATGTCCTGCTTGTTACAGACCAACGGTTTGCATGCGCGCGCATGTGTGTGTGTGTGTGTGTAAATGGGTTCACTGGTGAGTCAAAGAATATCAGATTCAAGGGACCCTCTAGCACTAACACCATACTGACTCTTCCTGACTCTGACTCCCTGGCTCTCTGACTCCTTGACTCTGACTCCCTGGCTGTCTGAATCCCTGATTCTGATTCCCTGGCTCTCTGACTCCCTGACTCTGACTCCAGGGTTCAGACTCACCCTGGTTTTGGGAGAAGATGTCGGTGCAGAGGTCTTCCGCCCCATCGGACCGACGCGGGGGCAGCTGGCAGAGCCGCTGAGGGTCCACCTCGGGCACCGTGCTGACGCACAGGCACAGGGAATCCTGGGAGAATGCCGCCCGCATGTCCGACACGTTCAGAACGCTGGCGGCCTTCCCGTTCAGCTGCAGGATCTCGTCTCCCGCCTTCAGACCTGCAGCGCGGGACAGCGTAATGAACACCAATATCAGACCTGCGCTGTGAGACAGCGTAATAAACACCAATATCAGACCTGCACTGTGAGACAGCATAATAAACACCAATATCAGACATGCACTGTGAGACAGCGTAATAAACACCAATATCAGACCTGCACTGTGAGACAGCATAATAAACACCAATATCAGACCTGCACTGTGAGACAGCATAATAAACACCAATATCAGACCTGCGCTGTGAGACAGCGTAATAAACACCAATATCAGACCTGCAGCGTGAGACAGCGTAATAAACACCAATATCAGACCTGCACTGTGAGACAGCGTAATACACACCAATATCAGACCTGCACTGTGAGACAGCGTAATAAACGCCAATATCAGACCTGCACTGTGAGACAGCGTAATACACACCAATATCAGACCTGCACTGTGAGACAGCGTAATAAACACCAATATCAGACCTGCAGCGTGAGACAGCGTAATAAACACCAATATCAGACCTGCACTGTGAGACAGCGTAATAAACACCAATATCAGACCTGCAGCGTGAGACAGCGTAATAAACACCAATATCAGACCTGCACTGTGAGACAGCGTAATACACACCAATATCAGACCTGCAGTGTGAGACAGCGTAATACACACCAATATCAGACCTGCACTGTGAGACAGTGT